>NC_133652.1:73617259-73752042 GCF_009905375.1 Apium graveolens | reverse complement strand
TTTTCTGGAAAAATCAGTAATTTTGATTCTGTGAACATTTCCATGCTTAACATGCTATACATGCTAGTTACAGACAAATATTACAATTTCAGTGACCTTGTTGTATATGAGTTAGGTTTTAAACTAGGTGACTTAGCCAAAAGAGGAAAGAATATTTACTATGCTAGATTTTTTATGCTTTTGGCTAACCATCTTTGTCAAGAGATTGAACTTGAGAACCCAAACAACAAATTAGCTTGTTGGGTTCAAGAGAGAAGAATCATTGCAGACTTGAACAGAGCCAACCATCACAGGGATGTGCCAATGTTCTATTTTCCTGTAATGCTGACACCTCAGGTAAGTGAGGTAAGTTCATCTATACCCTCAACCATTCCAATCTCTTCTATTTCTTTGACTTCAGGCATGGCTATGACAACTGTGGCAATGACCAAACAGTTGCCTACCAAAGCTGCCAAAACAACTGTAATTTCCAAATCCAAATCAAAGAAAACCCCTCTGGTATCTCTCAAAAGGTACCAGTTGAAAAATCTACCAAAGCCAAAGAGGGGAGTGTGAAGGAGGGTAAGATAGGTGAGGGAAGGGGTGAACATCAAAGAAACCCCAAGGATAAGGTTGGAGAGTTGAGTGAATCCCAGCCTAGCCACACTGCAGTTTCTCAACAAACTGCAGTGCTTAAAAAGGACAAAAGCTCACTTCTAGCTGCATCATCCCAAAAGGATGTGGCTATTGAACAAAGCTCTCATCCAAGAGCACAGGCCAAGAGGGTTAGGGACACAAGCTCACACCAAACTTACACTAGAAAGAAGAAATCCAAAACAACTGGGGATGCACAGGGCACACACTTAGTGCAAACTGGTGCTAAAGACACAGTCCTCGCACCTTCTCAAATTCAGATTGATGTGGCTTCAATAAATGTGGAGTCACAGCCAAAATCTCTCATAATAGAAGCCACAGAAACACAATACTCACCAACTAACTCACTGGAAGTGGACATGATAAACACTTCAATTCCTGATCCCCCTTCTTTAACTCTGTTGGGGAAGCCAAAATCTAGTGCAAGTGAGCATCATCTTTTAGATGATTTGTTGGCTCACTTGCCAATTCTTTCTGATTCTATTGTGACCTCTGTGCCTCAAATAACTTCAATCAACACAGAGTCAACAATAGTTTCTCTTCCCACCTCATTCATTTCTACTCTCTCGATGGATATTGCTCATCCGTCGACTAGTGATTGTATCCCGACGGATAAGCTTAACAGCAGTTATCCGTCGGATAGCTTTACCACTCACCCGGCGGATATCACTTATCCGTCGAGTGTCTCTGCACAACTTCAAACTTTAATAATTTCAAGTGCAGAAGACTTAGTGGTAATACAATCACTCTTAGGACTGAGAGAGGAGAGTGCATTGAGTGAGAGGCTGGGTTGCTCCCAGGCAAAAGGAGAGGAAAAGAGTGAATCTCAGCAATCCATTCATTCAGGATTGGCAAAAGTGAGTGAGAGGAGTCCCACCTTAGTAGGTAAAGGTGAGGGTGTGAGGGTGGGGAGCAGGGTGAAACCCTGATGCAACAAAAGAGAGAATATGAGAGAAAGGCAGGTATTGGAGAAATAAGGATGGAACCAGCCATTGCTAGTGAGTCAATGATTGTGGATGATGCTGAAAAGGAAAGACAATTTCAGCAACATTACAAAGCTGTAATTGATAACATTTCCTTGGATGCTGACACTTTTACTCACCCTGTTTCAGCCTATCAACTATTGGCTGCTCAGGGCAATGTGGAGGCAGAGCAGACTTTGAATTTGGTGCACACCACAGAATCTCTTCAAAGAGATAAAGCTGCTGTGAACAGAATGCCTCCTCAAGCTGGAGAGCCATCTGAAGAATTTGGAGTAAATTCTGATGATGATGACTCTGGTTCTTTGGATGGAAGCATGAACTTAGGGGGAGCTGAAGGCCCAAGTTCTGCTTTAAGTTTACCTGAATGGGCATGGGCAAAGGAATTTACACCAGGGCAATTTGAGGTGTCTTTGGTAAAACAAGTGATAGCTATTCAGCAGGCCCTTCAGGAAGCTTCAGATGCTGGTACCAAGGCTGTTCTTCAAGCTCACCTAGACTCTTTACATTTAATGAAGATCCAACACTCAAGACAGAATCTCAGTGTGGATGAATTGAAAAAGGATATAGCTGACTTAAAGACATATAACTCTGAGAAGCTGGATTCAATAATGCCATATGGTACCATGCATGATCTATTACTAAGATTAAGGAGAGAATCAGATTTTGACAAGAAGATAGCCAAGCTGGAGAACAGAGTTCAGGTTATTGAGAATTCAGTGGCTCTACTTCTTCAAAATCAACAAACTCAGACAAATCTTCTTATGCAACTGGCTAAAGCACAAGGCCTAACTCCTCCACTTGATGATAACAAAAAGGGGGAGAGAGAATCAAGTAAGGGGGAGAAAGGACCAACTGAGCGGGAGAAACTTCTAGTTCAAATCATCAAAGTAATTGTACCTTCAATTACTATCTCCAAGCCACCAGTTGCAGATGGTATAGATCTTATAAATGCAGCAGCAGCAAATTTGAAAGATGCTGATAAAGGAAAGTTGACTCTGATCAACTGGAAAAAGATTGATGAGGAAATACAGAAAAAGTTTCAATTAGTCAAGGAACCAGATCAGTCAGCCATCCATCACTCTCATGTCAAGCCAATCAATGTGAATGAGATGAGCATGAACTATCTGGAGAAAGGACAATCTTCCTGCATCAAGACTACAAAGGCTGAGATAATTCTTAAACCAAGGGCAAACTATCCAAAGTTATCTTTGAAGAACCCTATGGATTCTGTGTATGAGACACCCAAGCCTGATGAAAAGAAGCTTCTGTCAAGATCCATTCTCCTATACAAAGATCCAGTTGATTCAGCCTCAAGAAAGAGAATTGCAAAGATATTTAGAAATGGGAAGGAAATTTGTGTGGTAGCTGGACATCCACAATTTGCTCATGAAAAGGAAGATGAAAAAGCCAGATTGAAGCAGGAAAAGAGGCAAGCTGCTCTAGATACAAAGAAGTCTAAACAAAAGAAAGAACAGTTTGCTATCTTGGCCAAGCTACAGGCTGTGAATTCTTCTCAACAAATTCCCTCTCAACCATCTCAAACTACTGAATCAAAGAAGAAGATTGAAGAATAGAAGAAATCCCCAAGAAAGAAAGAAATGGCTAAAAGAACAAAAAGGAAGTTGGATGTTGTTGACAAGGAATTGGAAGATCAATTTCCAAAGGAATCCACTCAAGCTGAAACTCAAGCATCAAAGCCCTCTGTGGTATTTGAAGACATAAGGGTGGTGGACCCCTACAGGAACATACATGGAGAGCCTATTATGCCAAAGGATGAGCCAATAGAGTGGGATAGATTACCAATTCCTGACTTCAACTTGCCAATTCTTACTAAGCCAAGAAGGACAAAATCAAGGGCAGTCTAGAAAGTGAAGCTGTCACCTCTCAAATCCAAGTCGGTAGTCAAAGCTCAACCCAAGATCAACAGGGGAGACTACTTGTACTTGTGTGACATCAAAGAATTCTCAGACCTAAACCTTTATCTGGAGGAGTTGGATGAGGTAAGGGCAATTGATGCATACAGAAACCTACCTGAAAGGTTGGTGTTCAAGTACAAAGGAGGAAGGGAGATTCAGTGGCCTCTCCACAGGATACTTCAAGAAAGCCAAGCTGTGTTGATCAAAGTCTATTCATCCTTCAAGAAAAACTTTGGGTTCAATGTAACTGCAAGAAGATTAGTATTGAAGAATATTGAAGAGCTAAGGAGTGTTAGAGCCAAAGATGCACTTCCAAAGACTCTTATCATCCCATACACAGGGAGAAGAGTGCATCTAAGGCCCTACTGGCTGATGGAGTTCATGGATGACAAGGGTGTGAGAAGATTCTTCAGATTAGAAGACCAATTGAGTATCTCTAGCAATGAGACTCTCTTGAAAATGCAGGAAATGTTAGATCTCTCATAATCTGATGAATTAGAATTCCACAGACAGCTCCAGAATCAAATTGAAGAAAATAACAGAAAGCTTGGAAGAAGATCCAGACCTTCAAGAAACTAGAAAAATCTGCTCAGGCTAGAGGAGCATCTTGAACTGACTATGAGCCAAACCTTGTACATTTTTGTTTAAATTAAAGCACTTTCAGTTTTATCTACTTATCTTTAAAGATATATGTTTAGGATGTTTTGTTATCATCAAGTATCTCTTAATTTATGGCTACAATTCCAGTAGACGTAAATTGGGGGAGATTGTTGTGAATATGTTGTGTACTTGATGATTAACTAAACAAAACATCTAAGTAGATTTTACTTAGTGAACTAATGTAGCACTCGACGGATAAGAATTATAGTCCCGACGGATAACTCATTACAGTCCCGACGGATGATTAACTTATTATCCATCGAGTGAGTAGCTTATGTAATAATAAGTTTGTAGCACAGTATTGTATGCACCTTTGTATAGAATCTGTAGCAGCATATAAGTCATGTTGAATTTAACTAGATATGCAGAATAGGTTGATTAACTGTACATAAGCAATGTCTTGTAATTCTGTATAAGTGAAATGAAGTCAAGTGCCAAAATAGCTACCAACGGATGATTAACAAAGCTTCGACGGATGATCAAATGACTATCAACGGATGTTTAACATAGCAGTCGACGAATGATCAATTAAGTCATCGACGGATGATCTGAAAGTCGACGGATGATCATATCAAGATTCAAACATCAGTTGAACAGTGAAAGTTGACACACAGCCGTTGAGTTGGATACAAACATACTGTGGAAGCCCTTTAACTGGGTAATAGAGGATGAAAAGCAGCAAAGATCAAGACTGTTAGATTTTATATTTGTTCAGTTCTTTTGACTTTGTAATCTTGGTAATATATAAACCAAGAGAGTAGCAAATAGAAAGACAAGTGTGAGAGCTAAGAAACAAAAAAACAGAGAAATCTTTGTAAGCACTATCTTTAGCATTTCCTGTATTCTTAGCAGTTCTATTTTACAAGCAGCTGTGAGCAATTCTGCACACAGAGTCCTCTCGATATATTATATATATCTCTGGTGGAATTGTTTAAATCCACCAGAAAGTTTTTAAAGACTCTTGTTTTTAATTACTTATGTTTTGATTCATTCAAGTTTATATTCCGCATTGTGATAATCAAAACAGATATATCCATAATCGAGTTGAACATTTTTATTTCAAGAAAAAGGTTCAAGAATTCCATTCAACCCCCCTTCTGTAATTCTTGCTATATTGTTAAGGGACTAACATCTCCCAAAATTAGTCATTGGTTTCTCCGGCGAGTGAGGTACCAGTCGTTGTTGAGCTTTGAAGGTGTTGTGAACTCAAATCTCAGAGCTGTTTTATCCTGGAGGAGTTATTGCAAGCATCCTAACACAGCAGGTAGAGGCAATTATTTCTTCAAGAGCAGTCAGGACTTTGAGGAAGGCCTGACGAATCAGCTATCACTTTTTCTTATTTATTTTTTGTACATGTTGATAACTATGGCTTCTGCTTTTCTGTTTGTTTATAAGTCTGCCAAAACTATGGTTGCTGGTACAACTTCTAAACTTTCTTTGTTATTACAGTTACTGATATGCATGTTTTTTACCTTCATGTTTTGTTTCGTTAATTATTCCCTTGGCCTTGGATTGTTAAATATTTTATATAACTGCCTTTATATTGTTGTAATAATTAATATTTCCAACATTGGTTGATCATTAGTCACTGAATGTGGGTTATTGAAATATTTCTTCCGTGCATGACTGCCAAGGCAGTGCTTAACACGATGACATTTGCGATGCTAAATACGATTGTGCCGGTAACCACTATCGTGGAAAGATCGGAGAAATGCAGTGGGATGAATGTCAAGATATGGAAACAAAAGATATTATTTAATCTGGCCACCTTGAACTTTGTAAGATAAACAGCCTTGAAAGAAATGTGCAGTACAATGTTTTTAAGTTTAAGGTTGCTCAATAAATATGTGGAGAGATGTTGTCTTGTCAGCATATTCAATAAAATATCTTGAAAGAAATTAAACGAACTTTCTATTAGTTTTGGAAATTATTAAAATATTTTAGAAAAATACTAAAAATGTGGGGTTGTGTTGAAAAGAAAATAGTATATTTTCTTTCCATTCTTGAATGTGAGACATTCTTGAAATGATTAAATTGTGGGGGTATCTTGAAAAGTTCCTAATACTGATACATCTAAATGTTAAAATGGTTCCAAGAACCAATTAAAAGATTCAGATGAATATACGGACAATGATTTGTCTGATAATACTTTGTGCATGAATCTAAAGTGTGTGATTTATGGGAATGCAAGTACGGATAATTTTGTCAAAATCAATGATTTTAAAATATATGATTAAACTGCTAGTTTGAGGACGCTCAAGTTGAGTAACTAATTAAGTTGAATTTCCAATTTGAGGACGCTCAAATTTAATGATATGGTGCATTGAAATTGCTAAGTTTTGGGACGTTGAAAGTTAATAATATCACTTATGAATTGATCTTGATGATGATGATAAGTCTGTAGCCCTCTTTGAATTGATATGAAACGTTGACACATATTCGTCGTCAGCATAATTTCATAAAAACAATTACTCTCAACTAGAGTTATCACTATTGACTACATCAAGTTAAAGGATGACAATGCGGATCCGTAAACCAAATGGTTAACAAGAGAGTTAGTTGAGAATAATCGAAAGGAATGAGACTAAAGCCCATATGAAAGGTTGTTACAAAGGAAACCCAAGCTTGTTTGCCGGAGATCCCAAATCTTGGTTCAATGGGACAACCTAACTGTAAATACTTAGTTAGATCACTGTGGGGGATTTTACTCCCGGGTCTATTCTTATGATGAAAAATAGTGATTATTTGGAAAAGGCTAAATATGCTTTTAATGATCTTTATGCGTCGATATGTCGAACAAAAATAATACGTTATTATTATTCAAGAGATCACCTATGTGAGTGAAGTGGGGTCGCTTCAAGAAGGAATTGTCGGGGCCAATTCTGGGTAAAACTCATAGAACCAGGTTAAAGCTCATGGCCAAAATGGGCTTCATAGTGAGAACTGAATAAATATAGGAAAGAATTCAGTGGGGAGTATATCATCATTTCAAAATACAAAATAGTAGTCCAAGGTCAACGCGACTACTGAAATTCTAAAAATGTAAAGATGTTCTTTCAAGTGAAGGTTCAAGTGGAGACCTAAGTGTTGTCTTTGCCGAATATTTGATACTCTGTAGAAAATGTGATTATATATGTGATTAAAGTGGTTATGCAATAGCCTTTATTCATCACCATGGTTTGTAAATTTGTTTAAAATTAGTTGTGTAAATTTAAGATTGTGTGCATGGGTTCCAAAATCTAAAATGCATAACCTAATACATTAACAATGACTAAGTAGCGCCAAATGTAATTTTATTTATTTTTAATTTAATATGAAGTGTAATTTTAAATATTTTTTTATACTTTATAAATCCGAATCGTATTATTAACCGATCGGATCGTATCAAATCCATATCCGCTACTTATCAGATCATATTTTTCTCGAATCGGATTTATTTTTTAGGAATCCATATCCGCTCCATTAGATTTCGGAATCGGATCGGACCTGATTTATGCGCCATTGACAGCCCTAAGTCCAATGCTAGATGAAAAATGACTATAGTCATTCCTATAATATGACACCTGGTGTTAAAATAGGACTTCCACACTAATACTAATTGTATTTTATAACCAAATAATTTCATATTTAGCTAACATTTTGTCCAACTCATTTACCTTATTTTAAATTGGACTTTTTTGCCATGCAAGGGTTGTCTCAGTTGGTTAAAGAGAGGATAACTATCATCTTGGTCACGGGTTCGAATCCCACAGGAGGAAAATTTATGATTATGCCTCATTAGTCAGAGCATGTCGCTTAAATGCGGTTTACCTTGGTTCACTCCGGGTTACCTACGATAAAAAAAATATTGGACATCTTTGCACTTCATTATTAGTTATTAGATGATGTGGCAAGGATGACTATAGTCATTCTTGATTTCAAATATAAGACCAAGTATTCATTAATGCAATTATCCATCAATGTATAACTATGCATTGGAGTTAAATTTAATAATTTTAAATATAGCTATAAGAATAAATATAGCTATAAATTGGATTTGCTTTCAGCGGTAATTACACTCTCCCTCTCATTCCTTTTTCTTGACAAGTAGTTTCCATCCTATTTCTAAATTATTGTGTTTCATTTTAAAGGATAATTAATGTCTAGGGTGTGTAATCCTAGATTCCTAGTGTACATGCGATCATATTCTAGGAAAAATGTTATTTGCGGGATTTTTATTTCCGGTGCAAAGTTGGAGTAAAAAGATAAAACTGGCCCTGAAAATACTTAAAACAACCGTATATATATGGGCATTATTATATTTTTAATTTATTTTATTTTGAAAATAAAAATTATGCTCCGTAAATAAAATTTCCATTTTTTCTATTATTAGATTAGATGTTTTCCTATAAGCAAATTTTATTTCATTGAAGTATCCCATCCCAGGGAACAGTTACATGGATAGGAAACAGCCTTAAACTGAATCTGGAAGATAACATAACTGAGACTACTAGAAGACACTGACCTTTATTTAAAACGACTCCTAGCACTAGAAACTACTGAGACTGGACACTGAACTGCGTAACTTTACTTTATCTAAGAGAAACTGGAACATTAAAGTGGGGCTGCTGTTAGTTGTTATTGTTAACAAAAAATTGCAGAGGGAGAGAAACTTGAAGAATTATTAAATGGCCTGAGAAAAGAAAAACGAACGATAATGGGTCACGGAAGAGCAGCCCACCAATCCCAGCCTTACCTGACCCAAAGTAGAGGAAGTCTAGGCCCATCTACAAAGCCCACTAAATCAGCAATGTCCGTTAGTAAAAACTCGTAGAAACTTCTGTGCCTAGCCTAGTACTCTCCTACTCCTTCCGACTTTATAAAGAATGACCAAAATATCACTTTTGTTTTTGTTTTAACAGCCCACAATATTCATGAACGAAATAAACCGTCCAAAATATTTACAAAATATTTACAAAATATGTATTTAAGCATGTGTGTTTAATTTTTTTAAAATTTAACTAAGAATATGTATGTATTACATGTATATTTAATTTATTTTTAATAGAATGCGCATTGTTGAAATACGTGTTTAAAAAAATAAAATCATATACACATAATTCTCTTGCGTGTTCTTTGTTAAAATATAATAAATTGAATAGATGTGTATTGACCGAGTATTTTAGGCGGCCTTCATATTTTATGCCCCTTTTGATAACCTGGATTTCATTTTAAATTTTGAATTTGATCAAATAACGTGTTTGTGAATTTAGATTTGTTTTGAAATTCAGGACATTCAAATATTAATATAAATATGAGAATTTGAAATGACAAATCAAATTATATTTTTTTAAATATTCTTTTTATCGTAGGGAACCCGCAGCCGATATCATTAGGATGGCATTTAAACGACAAACTCTTACTAATGAGATATAATCATAAATTCTCCTTCTCTAAGATTCGAACCTATGATCAAGAGGATAATTATCGCCTATTTCACCAACTGAGTCAAACTTTACGGGGATGAAACAGATATTTTCAAACACCCTCTTAAATATTTTGAGCATTTGTCAAAGAAATTGTTGGTGTTTTGATTTTTTTCACCCTTGTTTTTTTCTACCTTAACAATATTATATATAGTATTGTTTTACTGGATTTACCTTTTCCAAATAAATTTATAAATTACATGTCCTTAGATTTTTTTCCTACCTTAAAAAAATTCTATCTATTTTTTTCCTGTATTTACCTTTTCTGAATAAAATTATAAATTATAATTATATCATTTAAAAAATTAAAATTTAAGATAATATTTCTATTAAGGTACATTAAAATATTAGAATTAAAGAAAACGAGACTGTTCAAAGTAGGGTTGTCAAAAGAATAATTCGGATACAGATCTGTTTATATCCGTATCTGTATCTGCAACTGTCACATTCAGATACGAATAATATCCGCTTTATTTCGGATATGAATAATATCCGTTTTTTTCTCGAATACGAATGCGGATATTTCGAACGAATGTTGGATTTTTTGAATTTTTTGATGGTCCTACCATATTGACGATGATTTTAGAATAATCTTGTACAATTAAACTCAAATGATATTTTAAAATATGTATAAAATATTTGTACAATTATATAAATTTATATATATACATATTATTTAATGCATATACAAACACTATAATCTAATAGCATAAATTTAATAGTATATATAGTTATTTATTTTTATAATTTAAATATCATATATGTATTTAATTTTGGATTCAAATATTTTAAATTTGGATACGGATGATATCCGTTTTTTTTCGAATGCGGATAATATCCACTTTTTTCTCGAATACGAATGCGTATTTTTTGAACACATATCGAATTTTTTAAATTTTTTGACGGCTATGGCAATTATAGTAAATTGTAATGTAGGGCACATCTTAGCTTCAATTTAGTACTCATATGTGTCATTTAATGTCAATCAACATTAATCACAAACATAAAATCATATACATAATCTTAATTTGGCTTGTCCCGGTAAAAAAGTTTCCTTTGTGTTACGTATGTACGTGACAGAGGCAGCAGAAAGAAAGAAATTAAATGATGACAGTTTGAAAATGCACCTTATTGACCTTTATTGCTTTCCATGGGAAATGCATGCTAAACGTTTTGATAGATTCTTGAGAAGTTCGAGAAATGAACAAAATTTAAGTAATATAGAGAAACATGATAAAAATTGTCCTACCCTTGTCAACCGGTAGTTGGTACTTGGTACAACACCATGCTCCTAACACCAAACCTTATGAAGATTTAGGCCGATTGTAAATAATAAATGTTAGTTACCCCAGATTGATTTTTAAAAAGTTTAAAATGTCAAGTGAATAAATTAAATGAATCCCTCCATGTTGTGCTTTATTATCACACAATTAATAAGATATATCTCTGCATTTACATTAATAATCACCAATTAAAATAATTTAAAATGACATATAATTAATGTCACATCATTTTAAAACTATTTTTTTACCCAATTTTGAGTTCTTAGCACTACTCATTGTTAATACTCCCTCCATCTCACACATGTACAGGGATGTCAACGGGTCGGATCGGGTCGGGTTTCTGAAGATCTATGTCCGATCCATTCTATTCGGATTCGGTTCGGTTTCGGGTTCGGGTCCGGATTTTTAAAATGAGGATCCAGATCCGATCCGTCGGATTTTTTCGGGTTTCAGTTCGGGTTCGGATCTAATTCAGATACTTAAAAAATAAAAAATTAAATAAAAATAAAAAAATATCTTCCTATCAAAAACATGAATATTGATTTTATTAAAAAAATTAGGAATATAAAAGGGCTTCACATGTTTTATTAAGCACAACAAACGTGTGAAACATTCCTAATTTAATTGTTTACAATCACTCGTTTTAATTATTTAATGCGCAATATTTAAGAAAAACACAATATCGATAACATGAATGTAAATTATGTATCGCATATATAAAATTAAGTAAAATGTTAATATACATGTTTAATAATTCAAAATATTTCAATATATATATACATATATATTGTATGATATATATATATATAATATAATACAATATAACATAAATCTATATAATATGTATATATATACATACTTCATATATATATATATTGTATCTGGTTTTTATCGGGTCTCGGGTTTGGATCGGGTCTGAATCGGGTTTCGGGTCGGGTCTCGGTTCGGAACACCTAAAATCCAGATCTAGATCCAAACTTTTACGGGTCTAAAAATAAAATCCAGATCCAGATCCAAAAAAACGGGTTTTGGTAGACCCAATCGGATTGGAACGAGTCGGGTATTCGTCGGGTCAGGTAAAACTGCCATCCCTACACATGTATTGGTTTGATGACAATTCTAAAATTCTGAAATCGACATTATTCGATTGATATCTTTAACTAATTAATCTGATAACCGGTAATTAATCGGATCGATTAATTAGAATAATAATCGAAAGTAATTTAATTAATTAAATAATAATAATATATGATTCCATTTAAATTTCATTAACCTTTCATAAGATTTATAAAAATTATACCACATATCATTATTTCATACTTGATATTTAATTATTTTTTACATATTTTTTTATAATTAAATTATAAATAATAATTATACTCACTGCTTAGTATTTCGAAAGCTAGTATCTACTATATATAAATTGATACAAATTTGTGATATACTTAAATTGGTTACATAGCAAATTAGCAACATGAGATTGTAAAGGAGAAATTAGTGTAATTTAATTAAAGAAAGACTAAGATTTTGGTGCATATAATAGTCAATATAAGTTAATATATTATTATTAAATGTAATTATTTTTTTGAATTTTAGTTTTTCCTTAAAAAATATTTTTTATTAATTTTGACAATATGGTCGATCTGAACGATTTTTGATCCGAACTGACCAATGTTTGACAGAATCCGCCGACTTTTGACTAAATTTTGACTATTATATAGTCAAATTGATCCGATATTGACCAATAATTAAGACAAATTTAGGTATCATCTTAAAAATTGAAAATACATTTTAAAGAGCATTACATATATTTTCTAATGATGATATAAATTTTAAAATTTATTTAATTATATATTAAATATAATATACGGTCAAAATATGATAAGATTGACTATACACTTGCACTTGCCAAAACATGGCATAATATGAGATTGAGTAAGTAGAGATCAGTCATAACAATTTAGAAAAATAAGTACTGATCCTGATTATTTAATTTTTTATATTATGTTAACACAAGTCTTCACAAATTTTTGATGATTATGACATTATGTACAGTTGTATAAATTATAATAGATTGAAAGGTAAAATTCATAAAAAGAAATAAAGTAATGTAACATTTTAACATGTATCTAAAAAATGTTCTTAAGTCGTATACATAAACACTGGTCCATTTTATTTAATTACGAAGAACGATGATTAATATAATGACATAATCAATTCAGAATGATTAGGAAGGCTTTTGAAAATTTAGTATTTCTCACAAAATTCAAAGTGTTAATGATAAAATAAAACCGAGTAATCAGAGTTGACAGGTAATCACGGCTGACACTTGGAAGGTAGTCCCACATGGTATACCTGTGCTTTTACTTGCTGCTAAACTACAATATTAAACAAATGATAATAATCACAATAAAACTAACAATAATCATTAAGCAACAAGACTTACTAATGCTAATTGCTAAACTGTGTGGGGATGATTATTCCCTGATATTCTCGATCAAGATTAACATACTATCCAGAGACAGACCGGGTATTATAACCACAGGTGTCATGTATTGTTTCATTGCAGCACATTTGCGGGAGGTATCTACCACAATGAAATAATGAGGTAAGATTACTGTTTTTATTTAATTTCTAAAATAACAAAAAATTATATTTTAATAAATTAATTTTTTTCGATAATAATGGAGTTAGAAAATATATAATTAATTTTAACAACCATTTGTTCTATATTTTCTAATTTTATTACTACTTCCCATTTATTATCAATTGTATAATGAGTTAAAAATTTAAAAATAAATTAGATATATAATCGGAAAAATAATTAAAATATTAGTTTTAATGTAAAAAAATAGAAAAAAATACCTAAGATAGTAACTGAAATGTATGAATAGAGTATTGCACGTATGATTGTTTATTGATCGAAAGATGTCGTCTTCAATATTAAATTTAAATATTTTATTGTTTAAAACATAAAACTCACAATATTCCGTTATAATAAAAATTCGAAAATACTATTTTGAACAAATAATTAAAAAAATATTTTTTCACTCAAAAATTTTAAATTCAATATTAAATTTAAATATTTTAGTTTAAAATATTAATTCAAAAATATCAAAATATAAGTTCGAAAAAATATTTAAAAATTCATTTTTAACAAAAAAAATAAATTAGAAAAATAAAGCGAGTAAGAACCGTTACATTTAAAACAACGTCCTGCAGCAGTGTTTCATTGCACTAGCCGCAATGAAACAATGTTGTAGGTGACAGAAGATATTTTTTTTTATTTGTTACGAAAAAATATTTAGCATTTCAGGGGCTGAGTTGTTTTATATTTTTTTATAGCTAACGAAAAATCGATAAAATTTCATTTTTTTTAGTTTTCCACATTTTCAATTTTTAGCATTATATTCGTTTACTATAAATTAAAAATTGATAAAATAAATTGGACAAGTACAAGAAAAATAAAAAAAAAACATAAAACTCACAATATTAAAAAAAACATAAAACTCACAATATTTCGTTATAATAAAAATTCGAAAATACTATTTTGAACAAATAATTAAAAAATACTTTTCCCCTCAAAACTTTTAAATTCAATATTAAATTTAAATATTTTAGTTTAAAATATTAATTCAAAAATATCTAAATATAAGTTCGAAAAAATATTTAAAAATTCATTTTTAACAAAAAAAAATAAATTAAAAAAATAAAGCTAGCAAGAACAGTTACATTTAAAACAACGTCATCCAACAATGTTTCATTGCACTAACCGCAATGAAACAATGTTGTAGGTGGCAGGAGGTATTTTTTTTATTTGTTACGAAAGAATATTAAGCATTCCGGGGTCTGAGTTGTTTTATATTTTTTTATAGCTAACGAAAGATCGATAAAATTTCATTTTTTTAGTTTTCCACGTTTTTAATTTTTAGCATTATATTTGTTTACTATAAATTAAAAATTGATAAATTAAATTGGATAAGTACAAAAATAAAAAAAACATAAAACTCACAATATTAAAAAAAACATAAAACTCAGAATATTACCTTATAATAAAAATTCGAAAATACTATTTCGAACAAATAATTAAAAAATGCATTTTCATTCAAAAATTTTAAATTCAATATTAAAATTTAAATATTTTAGTTTAAAATATTAATTCAAAAAATCAAAATATAAGTTCAAAAAAATATTTATAAATTCATTTTTAATAAAAAAATAAATTAGAAAAAATAAAGTGGGCAAATAGTGTCCTCGAGTAATGTTTCATAACAGTGTCCTCCAGCAATGTTTGATTGCAGTAGCTGCAATGAAACAATGCTGTAGAGGTTGTCGCAATATTTCAATGTAGCAGGTGGTTAGTGTAGAAGGGCACCCTTATAATTAATACATATTCCCTCAGTCTCTCCCATTTGTTTACACTTTCCTTTTTGAAATGTCCCTTCCAATTGTTTACATTTCAAAATTTTTCAAAAATAGTAAAGTTTTTATAATTTTTAAATTAACTACATTCACTACTTTCCTCCACTATACCCACTTTATACATATAATATTAATCGGTCCCACTATTTTACTCATTTTTTTCAACTTTTCTCCAATATTTTATTATTTTTCTTAAAATTCGCGCTCCACCAACCCAAATGAGGGACGGAGGAAGTATATAAAAATGCAGAAGTGTACACAAGGAAAAGCACGCCTGCCTGTTTATAACGTGCTTCGAACATGCAGACGCAGTGCAACATTTAAAATGAAGAAACACGATTGGATAAAATAATAGTAGTAACAAATAATAATATCATACGGGGGGTAGCTGTCGAATCAATGTAATGTCGTCTGCTTTAAACATGGGATTGCGAATCCCCAACCTCTCCGAGGAGTATAAGATTAGATTTCACTCGACTATCAACTTGATTACATTATGTTCTAGAAAGTATACCTTTCGTTTTTGAACAAATGATATTAATTAATCAATACGATACTGCTACCGTTACTAAATGTACATTAAACTTTAAGAATAACAAACAGACTAAATGTACATTAAACTTTAAGAATAACAAACAGGATTTCCTTAAGTTAGAAATCTGGACATTATTCGTGATGTTTGTGTATTGTGTCAGTAATTAGTCTATTGTTAAAAGATTTGTAAATGAACTTTTTTATAGAAATATATATCAAGTTTTTGTAGAAAGGTGATCAAATAAAACTTTGAACACTTATTTATAAATACCTATTTAATTTCTAATTATACCATTCACTACAAGAAAATAAAATTAAATATAACTGATTTAAATTTGACCGGTGTTAAATTCGACCGCAGGCGGTCGAATCCTTTGGACACGGCTAAATTCGACCGGTCTCGGTCGAATTCAAATGCTCGTCTTTACATCAATTTTAACCGAAAATGGTTGAAATTAAAACGGTCGAAATTATACTAGTCGAATTTATGAAATTTTTTTCGGTCGAATTTAGCCCCAATAAAAAAGTAGAGGAAATTTTCCCGCAAATAATTTATTTGGCACTCCTAAATTCAACCGATTTCGGTCAAGTTCTATTTTTTTAAAATGGAGGGAAATTTACTTATACTTCTAAAATTTTCAAAAGAAAGTGAGGGAATTTTCCTGCCCTTTTCATAGTTATATTTCAATCAAATTCGGTTGTATTTAGAATTTTTCATAATTTTAATTTTTATTAAAAATAAATGTACTTAAATGTTAGTGAATATTTTGAAATTATGAATATATGAGAGAATAAAAGTTATCCAAATAAAAAAATTTAGTTCTTGAAAAAATAAATTATGCGCTATAAGAATTAAAAAAATCTCTTTATTTGTTAACAAATTAAAATTTATGCTAGTTAGTTGTACTAGTTAAATTGATGCTTAACTTTTAAAATGACAAACCAAATAAAATTAGTTTGATCTGAAACTTTGGTTATATCACTAATATATATATACTGACATCCATATAATTGGATCGCTAAAAATATTTAAAAAAAAATCGAAATACAAATTCAGGACAAAACACTATGTAGGTGTACTAGTGAAACTGATGTTTGGCTTTTAAAATGACAAACCAAATAAAATTATTTTGATCGGAAATTTTGGTTATATAACTAATATATATCAATTGACATCCATACGGTTGGATCTATGAAAAATATTTTTTAAAAAAAATGAAAGGATCAATTCACGACTAAACATTAGTTAGTTATACCGGTCAAATTGATGTTTAACTATAAATTGGCAAACCAAATAAAATTATTTTGATCTGAAATTTTGATTATATCACTAATATATATTAATTGACATTCATACAGTTAAATCGCTGAAAAATATTTTTAAAAAAATTGAAACACAAATTCAGGACTAAACACTATGTAGTTCTACTAGTCAAACTCATATTTGTTTTTTAAAATGGCAAACCAAATAAAATTATTTTGATCTGAAATTTTGGTTATATCACTAATATATATATTTATTGACATCCATACGGTTGGATCGCTGAAAAATATTTTAAAAAAAATCGAAACACCAATTCAGGACTAAACACTATGTAGTTGTACTAGTCAAACTAATGTTTGACTCTTCAAATGACAAACCAAATAAAGTTATTTTTATCTAAAAATTTGGTTATATCACTAATATATATATATATATATATATATATGTATCTAGTGATATCCATACAGTTAAAATGGCAAACTGATGCATGACTACTGAAATGACGAACTAAATACAATTATTTTGATCTGAAATTTTGATTATATCACTAATATATATATTAATTGACATCCGTACAGTTGGATCGCTGAAAAATATTTTTAAAAAAATCGAAACACAAATTCAGGACTAAACACTATGTAGTTCTACTAGTCAAACTAATATTTGACTTTTAAAATGACAAACCAAATAAAATTATTTTGATTTGAAACTTTGGTTATATCACTAATATATATTTATTGACATCCATATTGTTGGATCCCTGAAAAATATTTTTAAAAAAATCGAAACACAAATTCAGGACTAAACACTATGTAGTTCTACTACTCAAACTAATATTTGCATTTTAAAATGGCAAACCAAATAAAATTATTTTGATCTGAAACTTTGGTTATATCACTAGTATATATATTTATTGACATACATACAGTTGGATCGCTGAAAAATATTTTCAAAAAAATCAAAATACCAATTCAGGACTAAACATTATATAGTTGTACTAGTCAAACTAATGTTTGACTCTTCAAATGGCAAACCAAATAATAATATTTTTATCTGAAAATTTGGTTATATCACTAATATATAATATATATATATAGTCAGATTCAGTAGGTAACAATTTATTAGTGTAACTAAGTAACAATTTCCCATTGGTCCGGGAGTATAACACACGTTCATCAACTTTAACTACGTTTATGTTCTACAGTTTGTTATTCTTTGGTACCACTATGTTCTGCAATTTTGATGTCGTGTTCTGTATTGTGCTGTGTTTTTTAAATATTTTACATTGCAGTGTTCTTTAATATTTTTTTGCATCTAGTAATTATGTGTTAAATAATTATTTTTATGTTCGTTAATTATTATTTTTGCACGATTTATTCTTTACCAGTGTTTTTTGTTTTTAATTAATGTTATGTAATTTGTACGTGTTCTGTATTTTTAACTAATGTTATGTAATTTTTGTATGTTCTATTTTTAATTAATGTTATGTAATTTTTATGTAATTGTTTTATTAAATATTTTGTAATTTTTATTACACAAGTCATCGAAAGTTTAATATTTTCTGTAATTGTTTTGTGTACTGGATATTTTTCTTTAATGTTTTGTATTTTTTAACATTGTTGTGTTCTATAAAATTATTTAACTTTTAAAATGGTAAACCAAATAAAATATTTTGATTTAGAAACTTTGGTTATATCACTAATATATATATTGTTAGGAATATATGTGCATTAGTTTGATGATATGTTTAACAAAACACTTAAGTAGAAGTTTAGTGTTTAGCACATACATGAGGAGGGGAGTTTATGCCTAATTTTCCAATAGCAGCATTGTAATCATAACCTATTCCATGTGTTTGATTAACAGCTTGCTTATTGTAAAACTCTTTGGACTTCGAACAAGAATTAAAGTAAGCTTTAACCTTAGCCTCAAGACCGGTGATCTTGTCTTTGAGAATAGTTTCGAGTTGTCTATAACAGTCAACTCTATTCTCTAGAAAAGATACTTGTTCTTTTAGTTTATCTTGATTAATGTGCACAAGTCTTAATTCATTGACCTCTTTCTCAAGGTCTTTGATTTGTTGATTTAACAATTCATTATCACGACGAGCACAATCTAAGTTACCTCTTAGATGATAAACCATTTCAGCATCAGAAAGTTTTACCTCTTTTCTTGACGATGAGGTGCTTGCATTACTAGCCATGAGAGCAAGATTCCCAACTTCTTCATCTTCACTGTCAGTATCATCCCAGCTTCTTCCCTTTGCCAGGTACGCCCTTTCAGATTTACTCTTCTGATTAGAATCATAAGAGTTCTTCCTAGCTTGTTTTGGCTTCCTGCATTCTGTGGCAAAGTGTCCCAACTCATTACAGTTGAAGCATCGAATGGTGCTTCGATCAACCATCCCTGTTTTATAACCACCACTGCTGGTGTTAGAGGATGAAGATCCACCTTTCTGGAATCTGTTGTAGCTGGACTTGTACTTGAACTTGGGATTCCTTTTGAATCTGACATTTGAGAATCTCTTGACAATCAGGGCCATTGACTCATCCTCCAATTGCTCCAGTTCTTCCAAGGAATAATAATCATCTCCTGATTGATTTGTAGTAGGAGAATCAAATTCTGCTACTATCACATTATCTTCAACCTTGGAAGACTGTACCATTCTTTCTGACTGTTGAGATTGATGTTGATATTGTGGTTGTTGTTGTTGTTCATCAGCTACTAGAGCAGTAGACGTGCTGACCACTCTTCCTTTCCCGTAAACTTCCTTCTGCTGAATCTGCTCCAACTCATAAGTCTTTAACACACCATAGAGCCTTTTCAAAGAAATCTCACTCAGATCTCTTGCTTCTCTTATGGCAGTGATTCTATGTTCGAGATGAGTTGGCAGTGTTAAAAGGAACTTTTTGTTGACCTCCCTGATGGAATAGTATTTACCATTAATATTCAGGTTGTTGATCAATGCATTGTACCTCTCAAACACTTCAGTGATTCCTTCTCCTGGATTTGATTTGAAATATTCATATTCAGAGGTTAGGATTTCTAGTTTGTTCTCCCTAACTTCCTCTGTGCCTTCATTAATAATCTCAATAGTTTCCCAGATATGTTTGGAATCTTTACAATTCATCACATGTCTATTCATCAGGGGATTAAGGGAATCTACTAAGATTAATTGAAGGCTAGCATCCAGGGAAGCTTCTTCTATTTCAGCAGGAGAGAAGTCCTCAGGATCCTTCACATAAGTTCTCGCTTTGGTGATCACCACATCATTTTCTATTACCTCTGGTTCCATAACCATAGGAATTTTTGGACCCTTCTTCAACACTTGCAAATATTTGGGGTTAGCAACCTGTAAAAACAGTAGCATCTTCTTCTTCCACATAACATAATTTTCTTTATCGAAAAGTGGAATTTTAACGGTTCCAACTTTTTGTGTAGTCATTATGAATTTTTTGAGTGAATAAAAAATTCAAGAAGTGAAAGAAACACAAAAGTCTAGGATCTAGATTTGTACGTTAATTAGAAGGCTCTGATACCAATTGTTAGGTCCCAATTTGTTTGTAGAAGGGGGGGTTGAATGCAAACAATACCGTTTAGTCGAATAAAATGCGGAATAAAATTGTGAAATAAAATTCAAGTTAAATAAAACTTTTATTAAACTTGAAAGGTGTTACAACTACGGTATCGGTTACAAGGGATTAATCTCAAATCAATTATTACAAATCTAGAATAAATTCGACATGAACTTTTTCTATTTTTGTAATTAAAAGATCAAATGCTAAATGCGATTTGAGATTAAGTTCTAGGGATTTTAATCCGCTAGATAGATACACAAGAACAAGATAAGTATTTCTAGTTGATTGGCTTTAACTTTACAATCTAGAAATTAATCTTGAAGTTGCAGATGAGATGTAATATTTGTCTGCTGCTTTTTCTTTTTGTTCTTGTATATTGTGATCTGTTTGATTGATGATGAATGAACTTGTCTTCTGCTTCTTTTTAAACAACACAGCCGAAAAATGAATTGGAATGACAATCATTTAAGCTAGTGAGACTTTCGGTAGGACAATGTTTACAACTAGCAAGACAATTAAAAATGATCTAGCAAGACTTTCGGTATGACTATTGATTGTCATACCGATTGTCATAGTAGTACAAATGAAATTGTCTTACTGAATTAATAAGTGATTTTAATCTAAATAATAATTCTATCAAGACAATCAACTGAATTAGCATGACTTTCGGTATGACTATCAATTGTCATACCGATTGTCATACTAGTACAATCAGTTGTCTTTTTAGAATTAAAACAGATTTTAATCAATTAAAATTCTGTAAATCCTTAATATTAATTCTAAATTAATTAATCAATTTAATTCAATTAATCAATAAATTAATCTTTGCAGATATAATTTATTTTCTTAATTAAATTATATGACTTAATTAATTAATAGAGAATTAATACTAACGCTGAGCATCATCCATTCTTCTGACAATCTTCTGAAAGTCACTGAGACTTATGAATCAATTCCGCCACTTCAATGCTGACACTCGATGTACTGTCTGGTTCATGAGTGACTAACTTCCGTGACGTTTCTTCATGTCTTGACTTTGATATTCTGATTGAATCCTTGTAATAAATTGATACCTTGACGAGATCTCTGTCACTTGATTAAATCCACGATCTTGATTTACATCACTGAGGCATGATCAAATTCTTGAACTTCTTCCAGTGAATCTTCAAGTCTGCAGATGAACAATGTTTCTTTGATCTTTGATATATGTTACTTTGTGAGATCTCTCTGATGATTGATCCACTATTTACTTATTACATTCTTATTTGAGTTGAGTTAAATACTCGAATAAACGAGTAGGCTATGACATATGCCTTTCAATCTCCCCCTATTTGCTTGTTAGACAATAACAACAAATACCTAGAGGATAACTCAACTAACAAATAAGAAAAAGATATAAACAGTAATGTAAAGTAAATAGCAGAAAAGTTCTGGATTATATTTAACATTTTCCAGATTCCAAATGAAATTTACAAGTGAATACAAGATAGATGTTCCTCTAGCCTGAACATATAACTACATTAGTCTATCTTGATTCATAAAGCTCTAATCAT
The DNA here is from genome assembly GCF_009905375.1 of Apium graveolens. NCBI lineage: Eukaryota > Viridiplantae > Streptophyta > Magnoliopsida > Apiales > Apiaceae > Apium > Apium graveolens. Next base: position 73,729,751 of record NC_133652.1, on the reverse strand, counting down.
ATTACATTGAGTTTTGAGCTAATTGACTTCAGTTGTCTTCTCTTCTGACTTCACCTTCTTCTAAATCTTGAAGCAATTCCTTGTCAAAGACACGATCCTTTTCTGAAGTGAAGCTTGATGGTCTGACTGGTTGAACTCCAACTGACTTCAGCTTATTCTTGAGTTGATTGTACCTTTTAACATTCTTTTCACAATAAGCTTGAATCAAGTCAGTAGCTTGAGTCTTCAACATGGATGAATATCCAGCAGTTCTCAAATGATGTTCCATCCAGACCAGATGCTTAGCTGAGTAGTCTTTAAGAGATTGTACATCTAGCTGGCAGATTTGAAGACAATCAGACTTAAAGAATCTCACTTGATGAGGATTGTTGACCACTTGAGGACTAGCCCTGCTGGCAAACTCTTTAAGCCTTTCTCGAAGAACTTCATTCAATTCTGAGCTTCTCTTAACTTTGTTTAAAAGAACCCAAATCTCTGACAAAGAACGATTCTCAAATAGATGAAGTGACACCTTGAAAGATCCTTCACTCTGACAATATACAAAAATGCTCATCTCATTTAGGGATCTATCAAAAGCAGCTGTGATCCTTGAGACTTCAGTCTTGATAGCATTCATGTACATGTCATTGTTAGGATTTGAGATTTCCAGCTTGTCAAGAAGATGTAAGAACTGCCTATCATTGTTAGTGCTCAGCTGAGGCATATCGAGTACTCTCCTAGCTTCATCCCATTTTTCACCAATCTTTAGTCTGACATCTCTTCTCCTTTCTTGAGCCTTAATGTCATGAAGACGTTGCTTTTGAAGAGTTTCTGTTCTTTGTATGTCTTTCCTCCTGTCAATGATCTGAGAGACCTTCTTGAGTTCAGCTTCTTTTCTTTTCATTTCTGACTGCTCTTTCTGAAATTCTTTCTCAAACATAGGATCCACTGTATCTTCCTCTTCCCAATCTTCAAAATCACTTTCCTCTTCAGCTTCAAATAACCCATCTTTATCTTCCTGAACTGGTTCAGTGGGAATGTCAAAAATATCAAAGTCATCCTGTTCTCCACTGTAGTAGACATCATCAGCCTTTCCTTTGTTTCCAGCAGAGGTATCTTTTTCCTTTCCTTTGGCACTACTCCCTTTCTTTTCCCCCTTAGTTGAGGGATCCTCTACTGACTTTCCTTTGGAACCTCCATCACCTCCAGAGCCTGATCCTCCACCAGACGGTCCTTCAAAATAAGCTCTTTGTTCTTCATTAGGGCAATGAGAATTCTTGATCATGAAATATAAGTGCTTCATCCCTTCATTGAGATGTTCCATGCCCGTCTCTATCTTTAGAAATCTTGAGGAGTCCAGTGAATGATTCATCTCAATGAGGTCTTCAAGAGAAGTCATTCTTGTGTGTAGAGAGCAGAAGTTGGATATGTCATCAGCTGATAAATTTGGAGTGTCCTGAATAGAATTGAGCTTTGGTATTACAGTGGTCTTTAGATCTGAGATGTCATTCCTTATGATTGCAAGCTGATTGTTGACAGAGGTGGAAGAAGAAGACCGTTCAACCACTTGTGCTTTGAATGCTTGAGCTTCAGCTTGGCTTTTAGCAAGTTCTTCTTTTAGGGCAGCAATCTGAGCTAACAGGTTCACAGTATCAGTGTCTGTGTGTGCTCTCACCTGCATTTCACTCGTGTTTGGTTCACTCACCTCACGTGCATGTGTTTCTCTCATTATAATTGCTCGTGAGGAGTCTTCCTTTTGCTGTTCTTCTGTACCTGCAAGTAAGATCACCCTAGCCTCTTCAAGAGAGGTCAGTGGTGGTGCAATGGGAATTCGCGAGTCCCGATCCTCAGTCAAACCTATCAAATCTTTTGGAATAGATGTCTGAATTGCTTCAGGGATAGATTGACCGAGTTGCCCTCCACTTTCTCCAGATAAATCTGCGAGTGGAGAATCCCATAAGGGAGCCAGAGGTGTTGGATCTGGGAGGGGAGAAAATGACTCTATTAAAGATGGCGGAGAGTCAGATTTTCCCTCTGAAGCATGTGACTGCTCTTCTGCCGTAACTATGGCAGGCACTGTAACCGACTCTACGTGCACTCCTCGCTGTGTGTCCTGAGTATGATCTGGGGAAGTGTATGGTTCCATTGTGAGTAATGGAATTGTGCTTGACTCAGTACAAGATGCCATGGCCCTATGGCGAATTTCAATAGATGCATCCTGTTGAGAGAATGCCTCTAGTAACTGTTCATTGGCCATTTCAAAGTCCATGTCCTGTTGAGAGGACAAGGATGGGCTTTCAGATGCCTCAGAATATGTTCTTCTTTTCTTAGGAGGAGGCAGAGCTGAGGGTTCACTCATATTTAACAAAGTACTACTTCCTAGTAATCTCCTGGGTAACATTTTAGACAGTGGGGGAGAGGTTGAGATAGAATGAGACGCTGTGTTTGGCTCTATGACCTGGGATTGAAGCTGTGGTTCTACAACTTCATGGTCAGCCCTATCAACCACTGGGGGTCTGTCAACAGAAGTAGGAAGAGAGTGAGAGTGAGGAATTACTACCTGTAATGGAAGAGCCTGGGTGGCTTGTACCACTGGAGGTTGAGGTTGCTGTTCATGGCCGGGAAGATTGAAAATAGGTAAGGGAATATAATTGGCCATGAAAGCAGATACAAGTACTGGAACTTGCATGAATTTGAAGGTTGTGTCTTGGCGAGTGTAAATCTTTTTGCTAACTGGAGGGGGTTCAGTTACAGCAGAGTTAGCAAAAAGGGCTTTGTGTTCAGGGGTGAGTAGATGATCTGCTATAAGCATGAGAAAACGAGCATAGTAACATGATACCCTACGATTTGTAGAATGATCACGTAAAGCAGAAGTTAGACGTCTCAAGAGAATGGGAAAAAGTAGTTTGCCAAAATTGATCCTTTGATTGAAAACAACCGCAAGACCAATATACTGCAGAGTGGAAGTGATGTTATGAAAATTGGATTTTGTGCAGTTGGCAAACACTTTGGAAAGTGTATCGAAGAAAATATCCCATTCAGACACCAAATTTGATTTAGAAAGTTTGGTTAAATTGATCACCCCCTGATAGTGAATAGCATTGAAAAAAATTGTGATATCATTTTCAGAGGGTAAATTACAGAAATTGTCTAGTGGAAAATTTAATGCACGATTGACGACTGTTTCATCAACTACATACTGTGTGTTTGCGACGGTGAATGAAAAAGATTTTGAATCATCGGCCACAGTAGAGGTTGTGCAAATCAGTCTAAGTAGATCGACGTTTAAAATCACATTTGATTTAATAGCAGAGCTAACAATCGAATGGTCATTTAAAAATCTAATCCAAGGCTTAAATTTTTCAACATCACATTTTTCCGGATTAAAATAACCAACCTGATTATGCGCGACAATTTGGAAATTGAGAGCCATTTAAAATAATAATAAGACACACGCTTTTCAGAATTTTAAGAATAATATTAAGAAAATTCGAATTAATTAAATTAATTTAATAATTCGAATTAAATTAATTATAATCGAAAAATTTAGACAGAAATGTATCTCGTTAGAATTCTTAACTCACAAACGCAGTTTTGACAAACCAAAAGACACAAATCAGAAATTGAAATAAAAATAAAAAGTTCAAAATCAACAAACACAAATTGAATTTGAAGGGGCAAACTGATTTTTTATTTGTTTTTGTTTTTATTTAATAAAAATCCAACAACATCTCTTTATATATATACTTGTATGTATATATCACAAAGTGATGATTTTGTGTGCTGAGTAAAAACTCGAGCAAGGAAGAAACAAAACAGATTTGAGTTCGAAGAGAGAAAACTGAAGAAACTGTTCGAATTTTTGAAAGAAAAGATGAACTGCTGAAAATGGTTTTAAAAACACACAAACACACGCCTTTATATTACAGCTGGTATGACAATCCGGGATTGTCATACCGATTGTCATACCAGGCAAAAAGAAGGAAAAGAAATAACAGAATAAATATTAAAATTATAACTGGTATGACAATCTGATAGTCATACCGATTGTCATACCAGTATAATAATAAAATGAAAATAATTATCTATATGGTTTATAACTGGCAAGACAATCCAATAGTCATACCGATTGTCTTGCCAGTATAAAACTATACTGAAGAACATAATTAACATAATTTACACTGAAATGACTTTCAGCAAGACAATTTCAATTGTCTTGCCGATTGTCATACCAGCAATAAACACAGAAACACACACATTTATAAATTTAAAAAGACTTATTTAACTTAGTAAAAATATTAGAAAATATTTACAAAATAGTAAAACTGAAATACAGACTTATAATATTTATAGAAACAAAGACAATATATCAGAATTTATTATTTTTATTCCAAAAATAGATTTCTCTTGAATTTTAGCAAATAAAATTCATAGAAAAATATTTTTAGAGGAAATAAAATATTCTGAGATATTTTAAATTAACAAGAAGGGAAAATAAAAATAGATAAGACAATATATATTACATAGAAATAAGCAAGAGATATGATAAAAATGATAAAATAAATTTGCAAATGAATTTTTCATTTATGATAAATTCATTTGTAAATTCATTCAAGAACAGATTCCAGATATTAACTAAATTAATCACTAAAACTATTCAACATGCCCAATTTACCAACTAATCTGGTAAATGTGGATTCGTCAAGTGGTTTAGTGAAAATATCTGCTATTTGTTCTTCTGTTGGAACAAAAAATAGTTCAACAGTACCATTCATGACGTGCTCTCTAATAAAATGATACCTGATGTCAATGTGCTTTGTCCTCGAGTGCTGCACAGGGTTGTTGGTGATGGCTATTGCACTTGTGTTGTCACATAAAATAGGAATCTTGTTCAATACAGAGCCATAGTCTCGTAGTTGGTTCCTAATCCACAAGATCTGAGCACAGCAGCTTCCAGCAGCAATATATTCAGCCTCGGCCGTTGAGTTGGAAACTGTTTGCTGTTTCTTGCTGTACCATGAGACTAGCCTGCTTCCTAGGAATTGACAACTTCCTGAGGTGCTTTTCCTATCAACAACACTTCCTGCATAATCTGAATCTGTATATCCAACAAGGTTAAAACCAGATTCTTTAGGGTACCAAATACCTAGATTTGGTGTTCCCTTAAGATATCTTAAGATTCGTTTAACAGCAACGAGATGAATATCTCTAGGATCCGCTTGGAACCTTGCACATAAGCATGTAGCATACATAATATCTGGTCTACTTGCAGTAAGATAGAGTAACGAGCCAATCATACCTCTGTAGCTTGTGACATCTACCTTAATGGAGTTTTCACATGGTCCAAGCTTGACAGCTGTAGTTGATGGAGTCCTTGCTGATGCAGAATCCTCTAGATTGTACTTTTTGAGGAGTTCTTTGAGATACTTGGATTGACAAATAAATGTTCCATCTAACCTTTGATTTACTTGTAATCCAAGAAAGAACTTCAGCTCTCCCATCATGCTCATTTCAAACTTGTTGTGCATTAACTTAGCAAATCTCTTACAGAGATTATCATTAGTAGACCCAAATATTATATCATCCACATAGACTTGGACTAATATAGTATCATTCTTATGTTTTTTTGAAAAGAGAGTTTTGTCTATGACACCTCTAATAAAGCTATTTTCAATAAGAAATTCAGAGAGAGTGTCATACCATTTTCTTGGAGACTGTTTTAGCCCATAGATAGCTTTGAAAAGAAAGAAGACAAAATCCAAATGATCTGGATCTTCAAAACCAGGAGGTTGCTCTACATATACCTCTTCATCCAGCTTTCCATTCAGAAAGGCGCTCTTGACATCCATTTGATAAACTTTAAAGTTTGAAAATGCTGCGAATGCCAGAAATATTCTGATGGCCTCAAGTCTAGCCACTGGAGCATAGGTTTCATCATAATCAATGCCTTCAGCTTGAGAATACCCTTTAGCTACCAGTCTTGCCTTGTTTCTTGTAACCACACCATCTTCATCTAGTTTATTCCTGAATACCCACCTAGTACCAACAGCTTTCTTGTGTACAGGCCTAGGTACCAGTTTCCAGACTTGTTGACTTTCAAACTGATTGAGTTCATCTTGCATAGCAATCACCCAATCTGGATCAGACAGTGCTTCTTCAATTTTCTTAGGTTCCATCTCAGAAAGAAATCCTGAGAACAGACACTCATTTTGAGTAGCACGTCTAGTTCTGACTCCAACATCTGGATCACCAATAATCAACTCAAAAGGGTGAGCTTTATTCCAGACTGTCTGTCTTGGAAGATGTGATCTTGATGATTCACCTTGAAATTTATTGTGATGTTGTGTCCTACTAGATGATCCTTCAGCATCTCCCCCTGAGTTGTTGCCATGTTGGCTTGAAGATTCTCCGTCAGTAGCAGTGGTATCTCCATTGTTGCCAAAGTTTCCATCACTATTACCTTGAGTATCATTAGGATTAACAGGTTCTTCACCAGCAACAACCTCAGGTTCTTGACCATGTTCTGATTCTGAATCTGACGTATCATCAAACTTCAGTTTCTCAGAAGGATCTTCAGTTTGGATACTAGGGAGTTTAGTGTCATCAAATGTAACATTGACACTTTCAGTTACTTTGTGTTGATCAATGATATACACTCTATATGATCTTCTTCCATATCCAACAAAAATACCCTCATATGCCTTTGCCTCGAACTTACCACGACGATCATCTCCATCCTTGAGCACGAAGCATCTGGCACCAAATACATGAAAGTATTTGATAGAAGGTTTCTGTTCATTCAAAATCTCATAAGGAGTTTTCATGAAGTCTTTGTTGATTAGAGTTCGATTCTGAGTATAACATGCAGTATTGACAGCTTCAGCCCAAAAGTACATTGGAAGACCTGATTCATTTAACATCGTTCTTGCAGCTTCAATCAATGTACGATTCTTCCTTTCTACCACTCCATTTTGCTGAGGGGTTCTAGGAGCTGAAAATTGTCTGGTAATCCCTTTGTCTGTACAGAATCCATTGAGAAGTGTATTTCTGAATTCTGTCCCATTATCTGACCTTATTGCTCTAACAGGGACGTTAGAATCTAACTCAATCATCTTGATATGATCAATCACAACTTGTGGTGTTTCATCCTTAGAGTGAAGAAATAAAACCCACGTATACTTGGAATAGTCATCAACTATCACAAGACAGTAACACTTCTTTGACATAGAAAGGATATTAACTGGACCAAATAAATCCATGTGCAATAATTGCAGAACACCAGTTATGGAAGATGTGTCAGTGCCTTTGTGACTTGCTTTCTTTGACTTTCCTTTCTGGCAAGCCTCACATAGTCCTTCTGGAGAGAATTCCAGCTGAGGCAAACCTCTTACCAATTCTCTTTTGACAAGAGAATTCATTGTTTTGAAATTGAGATGGGAAAGTCTCTTGTGCCATAGCCAACTCTCATCTGACGATGCCTTTGCATAGAAATAATTGACTTCAAGATTGCTTCCAGAGTTCATGTCAGCTACGAACAGATTTCCTTTCCGGATTCCCATTAAGGAGGGTTTTTCACTTTTCTTGTGCAGAATCTGACACTTCAGCTTGTCGAATAAAACATTATAGCCGTTGTCACAGAACTGACTAATGCTAAGCAGATTGTGTTCAAGTCCTTGCACAACATATACATTTTCAATGATAACATTTCCAGCTTGCAAACAGCCATATCCCTCCGTTAAACCTTTGCTGTTATCTCCAAAGGTAACCACTGGGCCAGCTTTCTCAATCACATTTGATAGCAGGGCTCTATCTCCGGTCATATGTCTTGACGATCCGCTGTCAAGAATCCACACTACCGGTTGTACCTGTTTAATGCCCTGCAATACAAATGGATTAGAACTTCTTCGGAACCCAAGCTTGGTTGGGTCCGGCATACTTGTAAAATTGGCCTTTATCAGGCAAAACAACATTCTTAATTTCAATATTCTCAACGTTCTCAATGACTGAACATTTGACCTTGTGAACAGCCTTGACAAATTTCTGGTTAGGCTTAGGCACAAATGTCTCCTTTCTAGCTTTAGGAGGACTAGCAGTCTTAGACCTATCATGCTTTCTATTATTCACATGCTGACGAGGAGTAGTCTTATCATTAGAAACATGCTTACCATTAAAATAAGCAAACAACAGATTAAAAGCACAAGACATACAATCAGGAACACCACATACTTTATGAGAAGGATTAACAATAGGCAACTTATGCATGGTAGACATGGCATCTGTTCTATCCAACTCATGTGTGTCTGAGTTAGTCTCAGTTGCTTTCACAACCTTGACTGGAACTTTTGACACACTTGACTTGGAGACAGCTTTCTCATAAGCATTATCTTCAGCACGGATTTCTTCTTGAATAATAAAAGAGGTCTCATCAAATGGTTCAGCAATTGATTCTTTATAGAGGGGTTCATCAACACCCTTAAGCACATGTGGTACTTCCCTGCCTTTAGCACATACATGAGGAGGGGAGTTTATGCCTAATTTTCCAATAGCAGCATTGTAATCATAACCTATTCCATGTGTTTGATTAACAGCTTGCTTATTGTAAAACTCTTTGGACTTCGAACAAGAATTAAAGTAAGCTTTAACCTTAGCCTCAAGACCGGTGATCTTGTCTTTGAGAATAGTTTCGAGTTGTCTATAACAGTCAACTCTATTCTCTAGAAAAGATACTTGTTCTTTTAGTTTATCTTGATTAATGTGCACAAGTCTTAATTCATTGACCTCTTTCTCAAGGTCTTTGATTTGTTGATTTAACAATTCATTATCACGACGAGCACAATCTAAGTTACCTCTTAGATGATAAACCATTTCAGCATCAGAAAGTTTTACCTCTTTTCTTGACGATGAGGTGCTTGCATTACTAGCCATGAGAGCAAGATTCCCAACTTCTTCATCTTCACTGTCAGTATCATCCCAGCTTCTTCCCTTTGCCAGGTACGCCCTTTCAGATTTACTCTTCTGATTAGAATCATAAGAGTTCTTCCTAGCTTGTTTTGGCTTCCTGCATTCTGTGGCAAAGTGTCCCAACTCATTACAGTTGAAGCATCGAATGGTGCTTCGATCAACCATCCCTGTTTTATAACCACCACTGCTGGTGTTAGAGGATGAAGATCCACCTTTCTGGAATCTGTTGTAGCTGGACTTGTACTTGAACTTGGGATTCCTTTTGAATCTGACATTTGAGAATCTCTTGACAATCAGGGCCATTGACTCATCCTCCAATTGCTCCAGTTCTTCCAAGGAATAATAATCATCTCCTGATTGATTTGTAGTAGGAGAATCAAATTCTGCTACTATCACATTATCTTCAACCTTGGAAGACTGTACCATTCTTTCTGACTGTTGAGATTGATGTTGATATTGTGGTTGTTGTTGTTGTTCATCAGCTACTAGAGCAGTAGACGTGCTGACCACTCTTCCTTTCCCGTAAACTTCCTTCTGCTGAATCTGCTCCAACTCATAAGTCTTTAACACACCATAGAGCCTTTTCAAAGAAATCTCACTCAGATCTCTTGCTTCTCTTATGGCAGTGATTCTATGTTCGAGATGAGTTGGCAGTGTTAAAAGGAACTTTTTGTTGACCTCCCTGATGGAATAGTATTTACCATTAATATTCAGGTTGTTGATCAATGCATTGTACCTCTCAAACACTTCAGTGATTCCTTCTCCTGGATTTGATTTGAAATATTCATATTCAGAGGTTAGGATTTCTAGTTTGTTCTCCCTAACTTCCTCTGTGCCTTCATTAATAATCTCAATAGTTTCCCAGATATGTTTGGAATCTTTACAATTCATCACATGTCTATTCATCAGGGGATTAAGGGAATCTACTAAGATTAATTGAAGGCTAGCATCCAGGGAAGCTTCTTCTATTTCAGCAGGAGAGAAGTCCTCAGGATCCTTCACATAAGTTCTCGCTTTGGTGATCACCACATCATTTTCTATTACCTCTGGTTCCATAACCATAGGAATTTTTGGACCCTTCTTCAACACTTGCAAATATTTGGGGTTAGCAACCTGTAAAAACAGTAGCATCTTCTTCTTCCACATAACATAATTTTCTTTATCGAAAAGTGGAATTTTAACGGTTCCAACTTTTTGTGTAGTCATTATGAATTTTTTGAGTGAATAAAAAATTCAAGAAGTGAAAGAAACACAAAAGTCTAGGATCTAGATTTGTACGTTAATTAGAAGGCTCTGATACCAATTGTTAGGTCCCAATTTGTTTGTAGAAGGGGGGGTTGAATGCAAACAATACCGTTTAGTCGAATAAAATGCGGAATAAAATTGTGAAACAAAATTCAAGTTAAATAAAACTTTTATTAAACTTGAAAGGTATTACAACTACGGTATCGGTTACAAGGGATTAATCTCAAATCAATTATTACAAATCTAGAATAAATTCGACATGAACTTTTTCTATTTTTGTAATTAAAAGATCAAATGCTAAATGCGATTTGAGATTAAGTTCTAGGGATTTTAATCCGCTAGATAGATACACAAGAACAAGATAAGTATTTCTAGTTGATTGGCTTTAACTTTACAATCTAGAAATTAATCTTGAAGTTGCAGATGAGATGTAATATTTGTCTGCTGCTTTTTCTTTTTGTTCTTGTATATTGTGATCTGTTTGATTGATGATGAATGAACTTGTCTTCTGCTTCTTTTTAAACAACACAGCCGAAAAATGAATTGGAATGACAATCATTTAAGCTAGTGAGACTTTCGGTAGGACAATGTTTACAACTAGCAAGACAATTAAAAATGATCTAGCAAGACTTTCGGTATGACTATTGATTGTCATACCGATTGTCATAGTAGTACAAATGAAATTGTCTTACTGAATTAATAAGTGATTTTAATCTAAATAATAATTCTATCAAGACAATCAACTGAATTAGCATGACTTTCGGTATGACTATCAATTGTCATACCGATTGTCATACTAGTACAATCAGTTGTCTTTTTAGAATTAAAACAGATTTTAATCAATTAAAATTCTGTAAATCCTTAATATTAATTCTAAATTAATTAATCAATTTAATTCAATTAATCAATAAATTAATCTTTGCAGATATAATTTATTTTCTTAATTAAATTATATGACTTAATTAATTAATAGAGAATTAATACTAACGCTGAGCAGCATCCATTCTTCTGACAATCTTCTGAAAGTCACTGAGACTTATGAATCAATTCCGCCACTTCAATGCTGACACTCGATGTACTGTCTGGTTCATGAGTGACTAACTTCCGTGACGTTTCTTCATGTCTTGACTTTGATATTCTGATTGAATCCTTGTAATAAATTGATACCTTGACGAGATCTCTGTCACTTGATTAAATCCACGATCTTGATTTACATCACTGAGGCATGATCAAATTCTTGAACTTCTTCCAGTGAATCTTCAAGTCTGTAGATGAACAATGTTTCTTTGATCTTTGACATATGTTACTTTGTGAGATCTCTCTGATGATTGATTCACTATTTACTTATTACATTCTTATTTGAGTTGAGTTAAATACTCGAATAAACGAGTAGGCTATGACATATGCCTTTCAGAAGTGGTATCAATGGATATCTTAAAGACCTTCAACGGATGAGAAACAAAGCTTCAACGGATGTCTCTAAAGCTTCAACGGATAGAGGTTCAACTGCTAACACATCAATGGATAAAGCCATCAACGGATGAAGGCTTCAACGAATGTTCTGTTAAATAGCAGTTGATAAGTGGTAGTTGTAACAGCAGACAGAGGCACATGGGTTGTCAGAGATAACTGAAATGTGGAAGCCTAATTTCAGGAACATCAGAAAAAGCAGCCGTTCTACTCTAGTACAAAGAGGCAATAGTCAACAAAGTACTTGAGTGATATGGAGAAGAAACAAGTGGAGAACTTATTTTATTATTGTATTTTTATCTTTGTCTTCACTTGTACACTTGGTGATATATAAACCAAGTAGCAGCTAGTAATTAGATAAGAATTTTTCCAGTGCTGTTTAGAAAAATCTTGAGAGAAAAATTATCTAGTTTGTACTAGGATGCAGCTGTGATCAACATCTTGAATCATAGATTTTCTGAAATACCATCTCTGGTGGAACAACAATCCACCAGAAAAGTTTTTAAGGTCTGTTGTGTTCTTTACTTTATTGCTTGAATATGTATCTGTCTGTATTAGCTTAAAGCAATTCACACACTTGTTTATCTTGAACATAAAGCCTTTAAAACTGCTCAAAACTTGAAAAAGTTTTGAGATTTACATTCAACCCCCCTTCTGTAAATCTCATTGTTAGTCCACTAGGAATAACAATTGGTATCAGAGCAAGCTCTTGACACACAAAGAGTTTAAAGATCTTGGTAACTAACAAAGATGAGTAAGAAGGATATTGGAGTAAAAATCCCAGTTCTTGACAAAGACAGTTATCACCATTGGAAGGTGAAAATGCACCTTCATCTACTCTCCCAAGATGAAGGTTATGTAAACTGCATTGAGAATGGTCCTCACATTCCCCACAAAGTAGCCACAGTTGCTACGGCCACAATTGCTGTTGGTCAATCCATTCCAAAACCTAGAGCAGAATGGACAATGGAAGACACAGAAGAAGTCCACAAGGATAAGAAGGCTATGAACATTTTGTTTAATGGTCTTGACAAGGATATGTTTGATAATGTGATAAATTGCACAACTGCCAAAGAGGTTTGGGACACAGTTCAGCTACTGTGTGAAGGTACAGAACAAGTAAAAGAAAACAAAATGCAGCCTCTCATTCAACAGTATGTTTATTTTCATTTTGAAGAAAATGAATCTTTAAATGACACATTCAATAGATTCCAAAAGCTGTTGAATGGACTGAAGCTGTATGGTAGAGTGTACCAGGTGAAGGATTCAAATCTTAAATTTTTAAGATCCTAGCCAAAGGAATGGAAACCCATGACTGTCTGCTTGAGAAACTCTCAAGATTATAAGGACTTCACTCTTGAAAGATTATATGGAATCTTGAAGACTTATGAACTAGAGCTGGAACAGGATGAGGTATTAGAGAATGGAAGAAAGAAAGGAGGTTCAGTTGCCTTGGTAGCTGAAAATGAGAAAGAATGCAGACAAGAAACTGTGAGATCTACATCAAACTCCAAAGATGGCACAAGCAAATCAGAATCAAGCAAGGGTAAGGAGCAAGTTGCTGAGAATGAAGACAACTCCAGCCAAGATGACTCTGATGGTATTGATGAGCATCTTGCATTTCTGTCCAGGAGATTTGCAAAGATGAAATTTAAGAAAAACACTAGAGCCACTAAACCTCATAAGAACATGGTGGACAAATCCAAGTTCAAGTGTTTCAATTGTGGTATAAGTGGACACTTTGCAAGTGAGTGCAGAAAGCCAACTTCTGAAAAGAAGAAATTTGACCAAGTAGATTACAAAAAGAAATATTTTGATCTGCTCAAACAAAAGGAGAGAGCTTTCATTACTCAAGAAAAAGATTGGGCAGCTGATGGAGAAGAAGAGGATGAAGATGTGGAATATGTCAACTTGGCTCTCATGGCTGATTCTGAGGAAAATGAAGTTAGTTCATCAAGCAACCAGGTAATCACTACTGATTTAACACAGCTTACTAAAGAAAAGTGCAATGATGCTTTTAATGACATGTCTACTGAATTATATCATTTGCGTGTGTCTCTTAAATCTCTTGCTAAAGAAAATAGTAGGATTAAAGAGAACAATCTGTTTTTAAGTAATAGAAATGCTGTGTTAGAAGATAAGTTGATTGACCTAGAGAAAACTAAGCTACATTGTATATCTGTTGAAAATGAACTAGCTGAATCTGTCAAGAAAGTAGAAATACTTTCCAATCAATTAGAGAGAGAGCAAGAGGTGATTAAAGCCTGGAAGACATCTAGGGATGTTAGTGCTCAAATTTCCAAGGTCCAAGGAATTGAATCATTCTGTGAGACTGCCTGGGATAAAAACAAAAAGAAACTGGAATTAATTGATGGGCTGTCAACGGATGTGGAATCAACGGATGATAAAAGTTATCCGTTGAAGGAAGAAAAGGAGCATCTGTTGCAGGTTCCTCAATTAAAACAGGCAGATGTTTCTAATAGTGAAAATCTAAAGAAACTCAACAAAAAGTTTGGTTCAACTTCCAAGAACTTTGTCAAAGGAGAAGTAAGCACATCCAAAGATTTCAGTAAGGTGAATATAGGACACATGACCTTAGAACAGTTAAAGAATAGGCTCAAAGTGGTTGAGGATAAAAAGGAAACTAAAAGGAAATCTAATAGAAATGGGAAGGTAGGGGTTAACAAACATAACAATTACACACCTGATAAGTATGCTCCTAGAAAAAGATGTGTGCATTGTAGTAGTGTTAATCATCTATCTGCTAATTGCAAATCTATTAAGAAAACTCCCATACCTGTACCCTCTTCCATGCCTAATATGTCTGCATCACCTCTGCATGCTATGCCTGTTATGTCTCAACAGAATCCTTATGCACATTTTGCAAACATGCCATATTTTAACAATCCTTATCTTGCTGCATTTAGTATGCCTCAAATGCCATACAATATGCCAATTTGGAATAACATGCTTGCACAATCCATGCCTTATCAAATTCCAAATGTGCTAAATGATTCTGTGACTAAACCTACACCTCAACCAACTACATCTAAGATCAAGGTTGACTCAAAGTTACCTAAGTCTAAAGATGCAGGAGGAATGAAGCCTAGGAGAAAGGCTAACAGGAATGGACCCAAGGAAACTTGGGTACCAAAATCAACTTGATTGATTTTATGGTGTGCAGGGAAAAAGAAGAAATCTATGGTACTTGGACAGTGGCTGTTCAAGACACATGACAGGAGATTTCTCCCTGCTCACTGAGTTTAAGGAGAGAGCTGGCCCTAGCATAACCTTTGGAGATGACAACAAAGGGTTTACTATGGGATATGGCTTGATTTCAACAAGGAATGTCATCATTGATGAAGTTGCATTAGTTGATGGTCTCAAGCACAACTTACTGAGTATCAGTCAACTATGTGATAGAGGGAATACAATTTCCTTCAATTCAGAAGCCTGTGTTATCACCAGCAAGAAAGACAACAAAGTGGTTCTAACTGGAGTTAAAAAAGGGAATGTGTACTTAGCTGGCTTCAACTCTACAGATGCAGAATCTATTACTTGTCTCTTCAGCAAAGCAAGTTCAGTTGAGAGTTGGCTATGGCACAAGAAGCTATCCCATTTGAATTTCAAGACAATAAATGATCTAGTCAAAAAGGACTTAGTTAGAGGAATTCCTCTGGTTGAATTCTCAAGGGATGGTTTGTGTGATGCTTGTCAGAAAGGCAAACAAAGGAAATCATCATTCAAAAAGAAGCTTGAAACAACAATTGATGAACCATTACAGCTGCTGCATATGGATTTATTTGGACCAGTCAATGTATTATCAATTGCAAAAAAAAGGTATTGCTTAGTGATTGTAGATGATTTCTCAAAGTTTTCATGGGTCTATTTTCTTGGATCAAAGGATGAAGCAAGTGAAATCATTATCAATCATATCAGGCAAGTCAATAATCATCCTGACTTGAAGGTTAGGAATATCAGGAGTGACAATGGAACTGAGTTCAAGAATTTGTCAATAAGGCTGTTCTGTGAAGAAAATGGAATCATGCATGAGTTCTCAGCTCCAAGAACACCTCAGCAAAATGGGGTAGTTGAAAGAAAGAACAGATCTTTGATTGAGGCTGCCAGAACAATGCTTGAAGAATCAAAGTTACCAACATATTTCTGGGCTGAAGCTGTTAATTGTGCCTGCTACACTCAGAATATTTCTTTGATCAATCAAGCTAAAGGCATGACTCCTTATCAGTTGTTCAAGAGAAGAAAACCAACTCTAAACTTTCTTCATGTATTTGGATGTAAATGCTTTATACTGAGGAATCAATCTGACCATAAAGGGAAGTTTGATGCAAAGGCTGATGAAGGGATATTTGTTGGTTACTCAGCTGGAAAATCTTATAGGGTCTACAATCTAAGAACCAACATTGTTATGGAATCTGTGCATGTTGTGTTTGATGATAAAAAGATTGATGGACTAACAGATGAGGGACACAATGAGAGACTCAATTTTGACAACATTGAGATATATTGTGATGATAGTGAAGAGGAGATTGATGGAGATGACAATTCAAAAGGGATTCAAAATATGCCCTTGGATAATGCACAAAATTCTGCACCCATTGATAGAGGCAATGCAGTATCCGTTGAAAGACATAGTGCATCATCCGTTGAAGTACAAAATGAAGCATCCGTTGATCATAGTTCATCAACGGATAATCGATTTACATCATCAGTTGATAGAACTCCAAATTCCCTGCAAAGAACCAACAACTCAGGGGGAGTTTCAACTAATCAACACTCTGTCTCACATCATGACAATACTGAGGCCACCTCATCTAGAGCACATCTTCCACCTCAAAGGAAATGGACCAAGAATCATCCCTTTGAACTGATCATTGGTGATGCATCATCTAAAGTGCAAACAAGAAAAGCTACTCAAGATGAATGTCTGTATAGTAGTTTTCTATCTCAGGAGGAACCTAAGAAAGTGGAAGAAGCTTTATTGGATCCAGATTGGATATTAGCTATGCAGGAAGAGCTGAACCAATTTGAGAGAAACAAAGTTTGGAAGCCGGTACCCAAACCAAAGAACAAGAGTCCTATTGACACAAAATGGGTATTCAGAAACAAGATGGATGAAAATGGCATTGTCATAAGGAATAAAGCCAGATTGGTTGCTAAAGGCTATTCTCAACAAGAGGGAATAGATTTTGATGAAACATATGCTCCTGTAGCAAGACTTGAAGCCATCAGAATTTTTCTAGCCTATGCAGCCCATGCCAATTTCAAAGTCTATCAAATGGATGTCAAGAGTGCATTTCTAAATGGGAAATTGGAGGAAGAAGTCTATGTAAGTCAACCTCCAGGGTTTGAAGATCCAAATTTTCCAAACTATGTGTATTATCTGTTGAAAGCACTCTATGGACTGAAGCAAGCACCTAGAGCCTGATATGAAACCCTATCAAAATTCCTTTTGGAGAATCACTTCACTAGAGGTACTGTTGATAAAACTCTCTTCTTTAGGAATGTTAATGGCTCTAGTATACTTGTTCAAATTTATGTAGATGACATAATATTTGGTTCTAAAGATAATAAACTTTGCAAAAAGTTTGCTAAGCTAATGCAAAGTAATTATGAAATGAGCCTGATGGGAGAACTAACCTATTTTCTTGGTTTACAAGTTAAACAAGATAGTGATGGAATTTCCATTAGTCAAACTAAATATATTCATGATCTTTTAAAGAAGTTTGACTTAATGGAATGTTCATCTGCAAAAACTCCCATGGCCACTGTCACCAAACTTGAATTAAATAAGACTGAAAGGTCTGTGGACATTACAAGTTATAGAGGCATGGTTGGTTCACTTTTATATTTAACTGCTAGCAGACCAGATATAATGTTTGCTACATGTCTGTGTGCTAGATTTCAAGCTGATCCTAGGGAGACTCACTTAATTGCTATCAAGAGGATTTTCAGATATCTCAAGGGTACACCAAATTTAGGTATTTGGTATCCTAGAGAATCTGGCTTTGATCTAATTGGTTATTCAGATGCAGACTATGCAGGTTGCAAAATAGACAGGAAAAGTACAACAGGCTCCTGCCAATTCCTGGGAAACAAGCTTGTATCATGGTTTAGCAAAAAGCAAAATTCAGTCTCTACTTCTACAGCTGAGGCTGAATACATTGCTGCTGGAAGTTGCTGCTCTCAAGTGTTATGGATGAGGAATCAACTCCTTGATTATGGACTTCATGTTGACAAAATTCCTATCTTTTGTGACAACACAAGTGCCATAGCCATAACAGAGAATCCTGTGCAGCACTCATGGACCAAGCACATTGATATCAAGTACCACTTCATCAGAGAGCATGTTATGAATGGTACAGTGGAACTACATTTTGTTCCAAGTCAACAACAAATTGCAGACATATTTACCAAGCCACTTGATGAATCAACATTCACAAGATTGGTAAGTGAGCTTGGTATGCTTAATTACTCATAAAATTTATGTCCTAATTGCAATTTGAATTGAAGCCTGAAATGTATTAGTTGCTAGAACAAATTTGACTTCTTAACAAAGATTATTCCATCAACGGATATTTCCTATCTGTTGAAATTCAAAATTGTTCTGTCATCGGATGTTCATTATCCGTTGAAAGACATATACATTTCTGGAATTTTTATCCGTCAACGGATAAAACTGAAGTACCTTTCAACGGATGACAGTTTACTTTATCCGTTGAAATATCACATCAATCGATTCAGGTGTTTCACAGCCGTTGATTCTATTTTCTTAACCGTTGATACTCATACATACAGCTGTACGTATTTGTTTTAAAGGTAGTTTTTAGAATACTTACAGTTTATTCTTAAACGGCTGAAATTCACTAACATATATTTATTGTTTAATCTTTTATTTATACTTTTTAATTTGAGAAAGTATATAAGCCCTTCTGATTTTTCATTTTTACTTTACGCTTTCTTGAAATTTCAAAGCTTTTACCATTTTCTCTCTGCAAATCCTTCAAGTTATTCTCTGCAACTTCTACTTACAACAATGGCACCAGTAGTAAAAATTATTTCTCAATCTGGGTTCATCTATGAGAAGAACAATTTCATAGCTTTGGTAGCAAAGAATGAAGCCCACTCAGATTATCACAAAATGATGGACTTCATCAAAAACTGTAAACTTAGCTATGCAATGCTGGAAGCCCCAACGATTTACTGTGAAGTAGTTGAGGAGATTTGGACAACTGCTGAGTTCAACTCCATAGATATGACCATCTCCTTCACTCTCAAAGGTAAAAATCACTGTGTTAACTGTGATGATTTACTAGCATGTTTTAAATTGCCTGAGAACAATGCCATGACACCACACACTGATAATGATGTATCCAGCATGTTAGATTCCATAGGTTATTCTCTTAACTCTGCTAGTTTAGGGAGTATTAAAAGAAAAGGCCTTAGGAAAGAATGGAGTTTTCTTGGGGATGCCTTTATCAAGGTTTTCTCTGGGAAAATTAGTAATTTTGATGCCATAACTTCATCTCTTGTTAATATGCTCTATATGCTTGTTTCTGATAGGTATTTTAACTTTAGCAATTATGTTATGCTAGAATTGGGTACTAGATTAGGTAACAAAGCTAATAGACCTAATACATCTATTATGCTAGATTCTTTATGTTATTGGCTAACCATGTTGCTGAAGGTTTGGTCATAACCAATGAGAATAATAAACTCAAGTGCTGGGCATAAGAGAAAAGAGTTCTTGCAGATTTATTGAGAATGGATCTCAACAGCAGTGTACCATTGGTATATTTACCAATCATGGATGCACCTCAGGTAAGTGAGGTAATTGTTTCTACAACTCCTACTTCTTCCAACCCCTCTATTTCTTTATCTTCTAGTGTGCCCATGGAATCTGTGACAATGCCCCAACAGATTCCTACCAAGGTCACCAAAACTAAAATTTCAAAATCAAAGACAAAGAAAACCACCTCTGTTGTTTCTCAAAAGACAACAGTTGTAACACCTACCCTTAACCCTGAGGGGAGTGAACAGGGTGTGAGTGGTGAGGGGAGGGGTGAACATCAAAGAAACCCCCAGGATAAGGAAGGAGAGATAAGTGTTTCCCAAGCTAGCCAAGCCACAGTTTCTCAAAAAGCTGTGGTGGTTGAAAAGGTTACTAGCACATCCCTAGCTGCATTATCCCAAAAGGATGTAACTATTGAAAATAGTTCCCAACTAGGAACACAGAACAAACGAGGGAGGGACACAGAAGCCAAACACTCACCAACAAAAGCTTTTATTAGAAGAAAGAGGGCTAGAACCCAATCTTCTACACAGGGTGCACACACTGCACAGATACATCCATCTGTATCTATGCCTTCTCAAACTCAGTTTGATGTGGCTCCAACAAATGTGGAGTCACAGCCCCATTCTCTCATAATTAACACACATCAATCAACACACACTTCATCACCATCTCTGGATGTGGATATGTTATTCCCATCAATTCCTGATTCTCCCTCTTTACAACTCAGGGAGGAGCCCCACTCAAAAACAGGTGATCATCATCTTTTAGATGATTTGTTGGATCACCCGCAAATTCTTTCAGATGTAATTGAAGGATCTGTGTCACCAAAACTCAAATCAATCCACACAGATTCAACAGTTATATCACTTTCAATTTCTACTTCTTTTCCTTCTTCAACGGATATCACTCATCCGTTGACAAGTGGTTGTTCTTCAACGGATAAGCTTAACCGCAGTTATCTGTTGATACCATCAGTGTCACCTTCAACGGCTATTCCATATCCGTTGATAGTCTCTACACACATAACTGAAACAATTCCAAGTGTAGAAGACATGATTACTGTACAATCACTTTTAGGACTGAGGGAAGGGAGTGACAATTTGAGTGAGAGGCTGGGTTGCTCCCAGGCAAAAGGAGAGATTGAGAGCTCAAATAAGCATGCTATTTCTTCCAGCATGGCAAAAGTAAGTGAGAGGAGTACCACCTTAGTAGGTGAAGGTGAGGGTGTGAGGAGTGTGAGCCAGGGGGAGCCCCTGATGTAAGAATATAGAGAAAAAGAGAGAAAGGCAGGTACAGCAGATATAAAGGTGGATCCAGCCATTGCTAATGAGTCAATGATTGTGAATGATGCTGAAAAGGAAAGACAATTTCAACAACATTACAAAGCTGTAATTGATAACATTTCCTTGGATGCTGACACTTTTACTCATCCTGTGTCAGCCTATCATTTGTTGGCTGCTCAGGGCAATGAGGAGGCAGAAAAGACACTACATCTAGTACATACAACAGAATCTCTTCAAAGGGATAAAGCTGCTATTAACAAGATGCCTTCTATAGCTGGTGAGTCATCTGAGGAATTTGGAGTAAATTCTGATGATGATGACTCTGTTTCTTTTGATGGAAGCATGAACTTAGGGGGAGATGAAAGCTCTAGTTCTATTCCAAATTTACCTGAATGGGCCTTGACAAAGGAGTCTACACCAGGGCAATTCAATGTCTCCTTAGTCAAACAAATCAGTACTATCCAACAGGCCATTCAGAAAACTTCACATGCTGGTACCAAGGCAATCCTTATAGCTCACCTGGACACACTGCATCTCATGAAGTTGCAGCAAGTAAGCCAGAATCAGAGTGTGGATGAACTCAAGAAGGATATTGCTGACTTGAAATCCTACAATTCTGAAAAATTGGATTCAGTCATGCCCTATGGTACAATGAAGGACTTATTGTTGAGATTGAAAAAGGATTCAAATACTGAAAAGAGGCTGGCTAAGTTAGAAGACAGAGTCCAAGTTATTGAAAATTCTGTGGCCAGCATTCTTCACAACCAACAATCTCAAACAAGTCTACTTATGCCGCTGGCAAAGGCACAAGGCTTGACACCTCTCCTTGATGATAACAAAAAGGGGGAGAGAAAAAGGGAAGGGGAAGGAGAGCCATCTACAAAAATCCAGATATCTAAAGTGCTAGTTCCTGCCATCACTACTTCTCCAATTATGCAAATCAAAGGAAAGCCTGATGGAATTGACTTAATCCAGCTAGCAGCAGCTGAAATTCAAGTGAAAGAGCAAAGGAGGAGAATTGATGAAAGGGTGCAACAAATGTTTGGCTCAACACAAGATAAATCAATATCTGTGAAACATAGCACAAAGGTTGAACCAATCATTATGGAGCACAAGCCAGAAAGGAGGAATAAGGTTGGAGAGACTTCTTTCAAGAATCTAAAACCTATGGTTCTCAAGCCCAACACTAGATCCAGCAAGGACTCCACAAAGAACCCCCTAGACTTTGCTCAGATGAAAGAAGTGGACTTTCCTCTTCCAAAGCCTGATGAAGACAAAGTTTTGGGTGCTAACATCATAAAGTACAAGGAGACCAAGGACATAGTTGAAAGAATGGAAATAGCCATTATCTTTAGAGAGGGAAAGAGTATCTGTGTGATGCAAGGACATCCCAAATTCCTAAAGGCCAAGAGGGAAGAAACCAAAAGGTTGAAGAAAGAAGCTGAAAAACTCAAGGCTGACAAAAGAGCACAAGCAAAGCTTGAACAACAGCTAAAGTCAAGTCAAGTTGAAGGAGAGAAAGAAATTGAAGTCAGGGGTGAAGACAAGATTGCAAACCTAGATGAGGTTTTTGGGAGTATATTTGGTGAGAGTATGGAGGAAAGAGAGGAATGGCAGAAGGGAAACAGAAGAAAGGCCAAGGCACATAGAAGGAGTGAAGATAACACTGAAGAAACTAAATCAATATCTAAACCACTACCTTCCATACCTGAACCTTGTGTTGCTGATCCCACTATAAACATCCATGGTGAACTAATCATCCCAAAAGAGGAACCTATTGATTGGGATACCATCAAATTGCCTACCTTTTTAACAACTCTTCCACTACCAAAGAAACAGAAAAGAAAATCCAAATCTACACCTCCCCTAACCTCTAAGAAATTCACTCAAAAACAAAAACCTAAGCCTATGCCACCCATTTCTAAAGATGATTATGTTCACATCTGTGACATAAAAGAAATTTCAGACATTGAACTCTATCTGGATGAGCTGGAGGATGTAAGGGGAATAGCTGCCTACAGACAGCTACCAGAGAGATTGGTGTTCAGATACAAAGGAGCTGGGGAAAGAACATGGCCTCTCTACAGGATTCTGAATGAAGGTTACTCTACCTTGATCATAGTCTTTTCAGCCATACAAAAGGATTCTGGCTTTACCAGGACTGCCAAGACTGAAATTCTCAACAAGATTGCCAACATAAGGAAAACTTGGAGGGAGCCCAATGCTTTGCCCAGAACCTTACTCATTCAAGAGAGGGGAACTACAATTCACAAATCACCTCATTGGTTGATGGAATTCAGAGATGATAAAGGAGTCAGAAGATTTTTCAGACTTGAAGACCAACTCAAGATCGCCAGCAATGAAACTCTCAAGGAAATGCAATCTAAGTTGGATATCAGTGACGAAGATGAAGCTGAATTCTACAGACAACTCCAACTCCAAATTGAGGAAAATGACAAAGGGCTAGGATAAAAAACAAGGGAACAAAGAAGAAAAAGATGATTTGCTCAGACTAAAGGAGCACCCTTGGAAATTCTGTAAATCTTCAATTACCTCCTAGTACATACACTTTTGCAGCACTTTTAAATTTCTACTTAGTTTCAATTCATATATCTGTTAAGTGTTTTGTTATCATCAAGTTAACCCTGAATTTATGTCTACAATTCTTATAGACGTAAATAGGGGGAGATTGTTAGGAATATATGTGCATTAGTTTGATGATATGTTTAACAAAACACTTAAGTAGAAGTTTAGTGTTTGCAGCCTCAACGGATAAGACCACTTTGGCTATCCGTTGATGGTGCAGCTTTACTTAGAAATAAGTCTAGTGTTGTAGCACATTTCAGTCTCTGTATTTGAGATATAATTCTTAGAAGTTGAGAGAAAATATAAGTCATGTTGACTACTAGAAGATATGCAAATAGGAAGGCCAATTGTAAATATTTCATGCCTTGTAATTTTGTATAAATGAAGTGGTATCAACGGATATCTTAAAGACCTTCAACGGATGAGAAACAAAGCTTCAACGGATGTCTCTAAAGCTTCAACGGATAGAGCTTCAACTGCTAACACATCAATGGATAAAGCCATCAACGGATGAAGGCTTCAATGGATGTTCTGTTAAATAGAAGTTGATAAGTGGTAGTTGTAACAGCAGACAGAGGCACATGGGTTGTCAGAGATAACTGAAATGTGGAAGCCTAATTTCAGGATTATCAGAAAAAGCAGCCGTTCTACTCTAGTACAAAGAGGCAATAGTCAACAAAGTACTTGAGTGATATGGAGAAGAAACAAGTGGAGAACTTATTTTATTATTGTATTTTTATCTTTGTCTTCACTTGTACACTTGGTGATATATAAACCAAGTAGCAGCTAGTAATTAGATAAGAATTTTTCCAGTGCTGTTTAGAAAAATCTTGAGAGAAAAATTATCTAGTTTGTACTAGGATGCAGCTGTGATCAACATCTTGAATCACAGATTTTCTGAAATACCATCTCTGGTGGAACAACAATCCACCAGAAAAGTTTTTAAGGTCTGTTGTGTTCTTTACTTTAGTGCTTGAATATATATCTGTCTGTATTAGCTTAAAGCAATTCACACACTTGTTTATCTTGAACACAAAGCCTTTAAAACTGCTCAAAACTTGAAAAAGTTTTGAGATTTACATTCAACCCCCCTTCTGTAAATCTCATTGTTAGTCCACTAGGAATAACATATATATTTATTAACATCCATACGGTTGAATCGATGAAAATTAGTTTTAAAAAAAATCAAAACACCAATTCTGGATTAATTAAACTTAATACTAAATTTCACCGCACACTAATACTGGTAAGATTTATTATAAAATCAATCGAAATCACGATTCTATTTTTTTGTTAAAATAATGGTTAAAATAAGTTTTTGTAAAATTTTAATTCTTATAAAAAATAATAAGAATAAAATAATTTACCAAAAGTTAGATATCATGAAAATAATTTAAAAAATTATAATTTGTAAGCCCTTAATTAAGTCAAGGCCCAACCCATTAAAAGAAAAACCCTAGCAAATTACCATTTTCTTTATAAGACCCTAAAAAACAGAAGCTTTAAGCAGTGGCCTCCTGCATCTATATCTTCACTAACATCTCTGAACCCCCTCACCACCTCTCAATCACCTGAAATCCTAAACTCGAAACAAAGCAAAAAAATGTCACTTCAACGATTCGACCCACACTTCTGTACCGAGCCAACTCACCCCTTCACGAGTCACATTTATCTCTCTCCTCCTACTTACACCCCCCGCCTCCACCTCTTCTCATCTGCTCACCTCACTTTAATAGTCCTCATCATCTAACATAAATTCGTTTCAATTAATTAGCAAGCTGAACGCGCCAACTAAGGCTTGGCCGGTTGAAGAAGATGTAGAGTATTGTTGTGGAAGTACTGATCCTGGAAAGAATGACCAAGAAGTCTGTCAGGGCACTACAAGAAATTCGGGTTTATGGATAGGAATGGGATGTGTAAGAGATGCGGGGAAATGCGGGGAAAGGGAATCAAGCATTTTTCTGTTTCCGTGTAGGCATTTTTGCCTTTGCAGTGTTTGTGGGGGAAGTGTTAAAGCTGCCTGCCCAGTGTGTTACTTTTGCGTCTTGGCTGCCTCCACCGTTAACGAGTACTCCGGCATCTTGGCTGCCTTAATGTGCGAGTTATTACCATTAGTGAAATATGTAATTTAAGTATGAATTGTTGCTTTACCTGTCATTCATTTTACTATTATTTTTAATAAAGATTAAAGCTTGATGTGTATACGTGTATATATTCAAGTTCACATAGTCAATTATAGTGTTCGTTGGCTTCACTTTAATTACATTATGATATTTGTGTGTTGTGTGAGTATCTTTTCTTATAATTGGAGTTGAATAATTTGTTGGTCCTTAAAAATTTGAACTTTAGTAATCTAAAATTGGTCCAAGTTTACAAATATCAAGTATGATTTTGATGTTTTCTAATTTTAGATATTACCAGGTTGAGAATCAGATGGAGCAATCCTTTAGTTGCAGCTAGTCTTATGTCCATATTCGTTATTTTCTGTCCATATTCGTGGCCTACTTGAAATAAGTTTGATTTGAATTGGGTTTCCAGAATATGCCCGGAATCTTGGAAAACTCACCGGATTCTGGAAATTTTCCGGTTTTCGATGAGATTTTTTTTAAAACATTTTTTAATTAATTCAACCGAAGGCGGTCAAATTTAAAATTGTATTTTTGACTATATATGGTCGAATTTAACTTTTGGGCGGGCCTTTTAAATTTTATAGAAAATTCAAATTTTTGTGCGGGGTTTTTTAAATTTCAATTGAAAATTTAAATTTGACCGTCTTTGGTCGAATTTAGCTGGTCGAATTTAAGCGATTGTATTTATCCGATCATATTTAGTCGGTCAAATTTAGTTAAATACGACCGAAATTCTAAATTCGACTCCCTTTATTACAACCGATTCAAAATCAGTCGAAATTAAGTAAATTCGACTGCGCGCACTCGAATTAAGCTAAATTCGACTGAATTTTTCCGGTCAAATTTAGCCTTGTTTCTTGTAGTGATTAGTTATATGAATATCAGCTACTTTACGATTTAAAGTGGACATGATAAACTTAAGAAAGAAAATTTCCTTAGCTCTACTTACAAAAGGCATAGTCAGCCTTGTGCTCAGTTATTCCAGGATCAAACTTTTAACATTGAGTTGTTCGTTGTAAGTCATGGAGTACACCAGATTCTGCACTACACCAGAGATGTTTTCATAACCAGTCTTTTCAGCATGTGAATTCGCATATGATAGAGTCAAACGCAAAAGACCATTATCTCCTTAGGTTCTTCTTGTTCAGCCTGGTCATGTCAATCTTCTCACTATAGTTGATGAAGTCCATAAACTCAACCAATTCATGTGTTGTTTGAACCTCCACAATATTGTCCGTAGGAATCCCCAAAATTTTATTGACATCATCTGCATTGAATTCCACAACTACACCCTGAATTGTGCAGTTCATCACCAAAATTACAGCTTGATTTTCATGGTTAATGGTGTTGATCACAACAGAATTCCAAATTTCATTCAACACGTCCAAGTAAAGCACAAGATTAGCTGTCAAGGCCCGTGGGAGATATGAATCTACAATGAATCTCACAAAGCACTTGAAGTTTTCAGGAGTTTGGTTTGCATCAACAAATGCCAAATAGTTGGTGCCCTCTTTTGGGATAAAAGCTCTAACATTGTTGGCAGCCATTAGAAAGAGTTAAGTTTGAGTGGGTAAGAAATTTGAGAAAGAAAGAGTTTGAAACGAGTGAGAAGTAGGAATAAACGGTTTATATTTGCTTATCGAGAAGTCACGTGAATTAGAAAACTCATGTCGAGATGTCATTATCCTGACTCTTATCAAGAACTAGATAATGACTTATCGAGATGTAGAATAAATACCTGATTTGTCATAATTGGCCTAAATTATTTTAATTTATATTGAGTAAATCATAAAGTTAGAATTAATTTTATATCAAAAATATTTTACTAAAATAATTTATTGAATTAAATCATTCCAGTTTTGAATTATTGATAATTCTAAAATTTATACTTATAGAGAACTCCATATTGATAAAGGGGGTTGAATACAATGTATAGTACAATCAAATCGAATTCAAAGAACACAAATAACAGAAAACAAACTTTATTAAACTCTGTTACAATGTAGAACTGTCCTCTCTCAGTGATGAACAAATATCACGAGAGCTGCTAAGGTTACAATGAATAATATTCTCGATAATAATAACACTTATATTGTAAACCCTATGTCTGTGTGTATATACTACACATTTACAAGATAATCGCTAATTGATATGAAATATAATTCTGCTTCCTAAAACATATTAATCAGTTATCTTTTCTTCCAAGTATTCTATTCTTCATAGAATTCCTTCTTCATGCATATCTCTTCTTACGTTTGTCTTGATCTTCTTTCCTTTCAATCAGTCGCCTTCCTTATCTGAAAGTTTCCTTTAAGTCCTGATATTATCTCCTGATAAATATCTCCTGAATCTTAAGTACTGATAACTTAAGTTCTGACTTCAGTATAAGTGCTTATTTCAGTTAAGTACTGATTTGTCATGTTTAAGTAAGATCTGAAAACTAAATACAAATCATATTAGACATGACATTATCAAATATATCTAACATGATACTTATATCGAGATCTATACAATACTTATCGAGAAGTCATAAAGAGGCTTGTCGAGAAGTTCATCAAGAAGTCATAAAAAAAAGACTTATCGAGAACTTTGTCAAGAAGTCTCAAAATGACTTGTCGAGAAGTAATTTAGACTTATAGAGAACTAGGTTCTCTACATACTTTTGTTCTTTTTCAGTCCTGTCTTATATTAATTTCACATATTAAAAATGTGAATTAACAATTAAACAATTTTTTTAGACTTTGAAACATTCCAAGTTAAATTTGAATTTTTGAAAAATAAATATACACAAAATTCTAAAATATTTATAAATTATATTCCAGTTAATTTTCAACTAAATCAAATTAATTTTAATTTATCAGAAATTAAACTGTTGTAACACATTAGCCGAGTTCTTGCCTTTAGGATGAAGAATTTAACATACCAATTTCACCTACAAGTCTGGTGAAGGTTGTTTCATCCAAAGGTTTAGTAAAAAAATCAGCTAATTGTTTTTTTGTTGGAAAAAAATAAGCTCAATGGTACCATTCACAGCATATTCTCTAATAAATGGTACCTTACATCAATGTGCTTAGTTCTAGAATGATTAACTGGATTAGCAACAATAGATATGGCACTAGTATTGTCATACATGATTGAAATTTTGTGTAACACTAAGCAATAGTCAATTAATTGATTTCTTATCCAAAGCAATTGAGCACAATAACTTCCAGCAGCTATGTATTCAGCCTCAACTGTGAAAGTTGACACGGGTTATTATTTCTTACTGTACCAAGATACAAGTCTTTGACCAAGGAATTGACAGCTTCCATTTGTGCTTTTCTCTCTACCCTGCATCCAACAAAATTTGCATTTGTGTATCCAACAGCTTCAAAATCAGTTCCCTTCGGATACCACAATCCCAAGTTTGTTTTTCCCCTTAAATATCTGAAAATCCTCTTGACATTCATCAAATGTGATTCTTTAGGATTTGATTGAAATCTAGAACACATACATGTTGCAAACATGATATCAGGTCTACTAGCAGTTAAATACAGCAAAGATCCAATCATTTCTCTATAACCTGAAATGTTTACACTTTTTTCCTTCTTATCTTCATTCGACTTTGTAGCTGTAGACATATGTGTTGATGCAGGTGAACAATCAACCATTCCAAATTTCTTCAACAGATCTTTGACATACTTGGTTTGACTGATAAAGATTCCATCACTTCTTTGGCTAACTTGAAGCCAATGAAGTAACTTAGTTTTCCCATCATGTTCATCTCATATTCACTCTGCATGAGTCTTGAAAATCTTTGACGTAGCTTTTCATTTGTAAAACCAAAAATGATATCATCCACATAGATTTGAACTAGGATAATGTCATCACCATGCTGCTTGTAGAATAGAGTCTTGTCAATTGTTCCTCTAGTGATTCCATATTTGAGTAGAAATTCTGACAATATATCATACCATGCTCTAGGTGCTTACTTCAATCCATAAAGAGCCTTCAACAGTTTATAAATAGAGTTTAGAAATTCTGGATCTTCAAATCCAGGTGGATGTTACACATAGACTTCTTCTTCCAATTCACCATTAAGGAATGCACTTTTCACATCCATTTGATACATCTTGAAATTTGAGTGTGCAGAAAATGCAAGGGAAATTATTATTATTTCAAGTCTTGTAACAGGAGCAAAAGTTATATCATATTCAATTTCTTTCTTTTGTGAGTAGCCTTTGGCGACCGGTCTAGCTTTTTTCTTGTCACAATTTTATTTTCATCCATTTTGTTCCTCTACACACACTTTGTTCCAATGATACTTCTGTTTTTTGGTGCAGGAATTAATTCCCAAATTTTATTTCTTTCAAATTAATTTAGCTCTTCTTGCATGACTGTTATCCACTCAAGATCAAGTAGAGCTTCCTCAATTTTCTTTGTCTCAATTTGAGACAGAAAGCATGCATGCAAGAATTTATTTGCAGTAGTACTTCTAGTCCTCACTCCAACATTTGCATCACCAATTATGGCATCGCTTGTGTGACTCCTTTCCCATTTTCTAGTGTGATCTTGTTGACTAGAGTTTTCTACATTTACTTCATTGTTGGCATGACTTGCAGAACTATCGCTTCCTCTCCCTGAGTTTGTGCCATCAAATTCAGGTGAGTTTCTACTTTGAGATGAATTCTCATCTTCACAGTTAACTGGTTCATTTGATTCTTCACCCATCTTGTTGTATATGTTGATCTGAGCATCATCTTCAGAATTACTATCAATGTTTAGATTTTAAAAATTAAGGGCTTTAACTTCATTTTCATCAAGGCATTCCAAGCCTGGACACTTGACATCATCAAAGGTCACATTTTTGCTTTACATAATTTTCTTTTGCTCAAGCAAATAAACTATGTAGGCAATTCTTTTCAATGAATATCCCAGAAAAGTAGCTTCAAACACTTTAGACTCAAATTTTCCAACATATTCAGAGTTATCTTTGAGCATAAAGCATTTGCTTTCAAACACATGCAAATGCTTTACAGTAGGTTTTTTTTGATAAAATTGAGTATGGTGACTTAACAAGGTTTTTGTTGATTAAATATCTGTTTTGAGTGTAGCATGCAGTGTTAACAGCTTCCTCCCAAAAAATTTGTTGGCAAATTGGCATCTTGCAGCATTGTTCTTGCAGCTTCAACTAGAGTTCTATTTTTCCTTTCAATCACACCATTTTGCTGAGGTGTTCTTGCAGATGAGAACACTTGAACAATGTACTTGTCTTTGTAGAATTCACTTAAAGTTGCATTCCTGAATTCTGTGCCTTTGTCACTTCTTAATATTTTAACACAATTTTGATCCTCAACCCGCTTCTCAACTTTCTTTATGTGTTCAATGATGATATGTGGAATTTCATCCTTTGAATGCATAAATTCCACCCAAGTATATCTTGAATAGTCATCCACCATCACGAATGCATATTTCTTCCTGAATATAGATAATACATTAACTGGTCCAAATAGGTCCACGTGAATAAGATGCAATGGTGCACTTATTGAATTTACAGTCTTGCTCTTGTGACTGGGCCTCTTCATTTTGCTTTTTTTACAAGCCTCACAAACTTCATCTTGAGCAAATTCCAGAGTTGACATGTCTCTCACTAATTCTTTTTTCACCAAGGTATTGATTGATTTGTAATTCAGGTGAGAGAGTTTCTTGTGCCATAACTTGCTTTGCTCAATGGATTCCTTAGTATAGAAGCAACATATTTCATTCTTGTTTGCTGAATTCAAGTTTGCAACAAACATGCTTCCTTTCCTTGCTTCTTTCAAAGCAACTTCACCAGTTCTTTTTCTAGTGATTGAACAATCTTTTTGTTAAATATTACCTTAAAACCTTTGTCTGTGAACTGGATGACACTGAGAAGATTTACTTCAAGACTAGCAACTAGTGCTACATCATCAATTACAATATTACCAGAATTAACTTACCATATCTCATTGTGAATCTTTTGTTGTTGTCTCCAAAAGTCACCAATATCGGCCAACCATCTCCTCGAATTGTGATAACAGGGCCCTATCACCTGTCATATACCTAGAACATTTATTTTCAATAATCTATATGACTTTATTCTTCTTTCCCTACACACAATGAGAATTAAGTGTGTTTAGCTACCAAAACAATGTTGGGTACTTTCTTCTTTTTCACAAAAGTTGTAGAAGTAGAATTTGAATTTTCAAAAAGAACATTATTCATAGTTTGATCAACATTTCCTTTCTTAATCTCAGATCCAAAATAGGATTCCTTGAGATCTTTTCTCAATTTATGACAGCTTTTCACCACCTTCATATTGCAAGGAATGCAGTCAAACTTATCACAGAAAGAATATGGATCTTTAGTCACAGCCTCATTGTACTTGCATGCTCCAACTTTTGGCTCATTAATAGCCTTTCTACAAAGGTGAGTTAGACGACTTGTTGAGCCATATTTCTGGCATTGCTTCCTTGGAGCATCTGCAACAAAGGCATAACTATTGATTTTGTTTACACCTATTTTTCCATTCTTGTTCTTTTTCTTTTTCCCAGTGTTTTCGGTCTTGATCTCCTTAGTTGGTGTCTTAGTAGCTTAATTCACTACAGGCTTCTTTTCATATTCAATGACGGGAGTGGATTCTGCATCTTCCTTTTCTTTTTCTTCATCTGCAATTTCTTGCTTGATTTTCAACTCCACTTCACTGAAGTTTATTTCACAAGCTTTAAACCAAGGTGCTTTTACTTTTTTCAGCATCATAGGAAAATCATGGTTCGCGGTTTCTTTTCCTTTGTCAGCTTCATCTTTCTTGTGAGAATTGAAGGCCTTATAGTCCAAACCAATAGCTATGTTAGTACATGGCTTGTTTTTCTCATGATATTGTCCAACCAACTGTGATGCATTCTTGTATGATTTGAGCTTCAAATTATTCTTCTCAATTTTCTCTCTAACACTACTTCTACTTCTCAAGCACACTTCAGCTTGTTCTTGAGGTACTCATTTTCCTGTTTGATTATTTCAAGACCAACAAGCTGCAGTTCTAACTCTTATTTTTCCATCTAAAACTTTTCATTTATTTTAACAGCCTACTCACTTTCTCAGTAGTTGACATCATGCTTGTGTGTATATGAAACATCTCTAAACTCATTTTCTCAATAGATTCTTTATATTGAGTGACATTTAATTCAATTGTGGTTAGAATTGGTACCTCTGATTTGGATGCAGATGATTCTCCTTATTCCAAAGCCATGAGAGCATAATTTCCATATTTTTCACGGTCATCATCATCATCATCTGTATCATCCCAGCTTTTGCCTTCTATAATATAAGCATTTCCATGTTATTTTCTCAAGAGTGCTTCATACTTTGCTTTCAACTCCAAATAAGCATTGTCATTCTTCACTTTCTTTGGCTTTCTACACACAGTGGCAAAGTGACCTAGTTCATCACAGTTCTAGCATCTTATCTTTGATCTATCAATAGACCCTGCTTTGTAACCACTTTTGCCAGCTAATTTGAACTGAGTTTTCCCTTTCCCATTGTTGTTGTTGGATGTCTGACCCTTGCTTTTGAAATACTTTAGCTTCTTAACCCTTATGTTAGAGAATTTCCTCGCAAGGTAAACCATTAACTGGTCCATATCATCTAGTTCATTAAGGGTGTAGAATTCATCCTCCTCTAGCTCCAATATAACTTGCTTTTGAGGTTTCTTATTTTTTTCCAAACAGCTTGAATAACTGGAGTTTGAGCTTCTAGTTCATAGTCAGATGTTTTACTGTCATTGGCAACCAAGGCACTAGCTCTATCAACAACATGTCCTTGACCATCTATCCATGACTTCTTCTGTAACATTTCCAGCTCATAGGTCTTCAAGATCCCATAAAAAACTTCCGGAGTCATTCAGGTTAAATCTCTTCCTTCTCTAATAGAATATATCTTTTGTTCCAAATGGCCAGGAAGGGTGAGCAAGAATTTAAGGATGACCTCTTCAGCTTCATAATACTTATCATGAAGCTGCAAATCATTTATCAGCTTATTGAACCTTTTAAAAATATCAATTATACTTTCCTTAGGTTTAGCCATAAAATCCTCATATTGTGACACCAAGATCCTTCTTTGATTAGATCTAACCTCTTCTGTTCCCTCACACAGTATTTCAATTTTCTCCTAGATATGTTTAACAGACTTATAATTAATAATGTTATTATACATCACATTATCAAGAGACTCAATCAATATGAGTTGTAAGCTGCTATACAGTGAAACCTTTTCTTTTTCTGGATTTATTTAGGTTGAGGGATCTTTAGGTGCAAAATGTGTTGGTATGACCATGTCTCTATCTGTAGATTCAGGAACCCTTTCTATTGGAATGAAAGGTCCATTTTTGAGAATCTGAATGTACATAGGGTTGGCCATCCTTATGAACATCATCATTTTCTTTTTCCATAGTGTGTAGTTGATCTTGTCAAGGACAAGTATCTTGATACTGCTTAATTTATGAACACTCATTCTTCCAAGATCTTTATCTATTTACTTTCAGTTTTGCTTTGATACCCCTTGTTAGATATTGAGTGCAATGAAATGTAACACAAAAGGGAGGGTGAATGTGTTTCTTGGATTTTACTTGACTTGTAAAATTATTTGGATTGTGGATGAAAATGCAGTTAAGAATTATAGAGATATAATGTTTAACAATAAAAACACAAAACATAAAATCTAAAAACTCACCTAATTGTATTAAGTAAGTTTGTTTTGCTACAAATATGTGTTCTTGGAAATAAAAAATCATCTACAATCTTGAGAGAGAATACAAGATTTTCCTAGATCTGTTTGTTACTTCTAAACTAAGTACCCATGCATGCTTTATAGACCAACATCACGGGTTTACAAAACTTGTACTAAAATGTGCTAACACGGTTTGAAATCTATCTTGACTATTTCCTTTTTTGGTGTTAGCAAATCTGTGCAGAATCGTGTCGATCTGTGACCATCTTTTGTCCAGTGAATCTTATCCCTTGATCTTGTATTTTTCAAGCTACTTTTGTAGTTATTCTGATCCAGTGAATGAATTGTTTGTTGACTGAAAATCTTGAATCTTGAACTTGTATGTATTCTGAAATTGAGATAGTTTGTCGAGATCTCTTTTTGTTCTATAGAGAAGTGACATATCGATAAGTAAAATGACTTATCGATATCTTGAGTTCTCTACATGTATACATGACTTGTCGAGGTCTCTATTTCTCTACATGTAGAATGACTTGTCAACATCTCTAGTTCTCTACATGGGCTTTTGACTTGTAGACATATTGTGTTAGATATATTTGATAATGTCATGACTAATATGATTTGTGTTTAGTTTTCAGATCTTACTTAAACATGACAAATCAGTACTTAACTGGAAATCAGCACTTATACTGAAGTCAGAACTTAAGTTATCAGGAGATATTTATCAGAAGATAATATCAGGACTTAAGGAGACTTTTAGATAAGGAAGGCGGCTGATTGTAAGGAAAAAAGATCAAGATAAACGCAAGAAGAGATATGCATGAAGAAGGAATTCTATAAAGAATAGAATACTTGGAAGAAAAGATAACTAGTTGATATATTTTAGGAAGCAGGATTATATTCCATATCAATTAGAGATTATCTTGTAACTGTGTAGTATATAAAAACAGACATAGGGTTTACACTATATGTGTTATCATAATCGAAGTTATTATTTATTATAACCCTAGCAGCTCTCATGATAATTTATTCATCACTGAGAGAGGACAGTTCCATATTGTAACAGAGTTTAATAAAGCTTGTTTTCTGTTACTTGTGTTCTTTAATTCGATTTGATTGTGATAAACACTGTATTCAACCCCCTTCTACAGTGTGTTTGACCTAACAAGTGGTATCAGAGCAGATCTGTTAATACACAAACAGTTTAAGATCCGAAAACAATAATGTCTGAAGAAGAACAAACTCCAACTAAGCCCACCAAAACTGAAGAACCTCCAAAGACTCAAATCCATAGTCGATATGAGACTATTCGTGTTCCCATACTGAAACCATCTGAATATTCCATATGGAAGGTGAGGATGTCTATGTTTCTGGAAGCTACTGATCCAGAATACCTTGACAGAATCAATGAAGGACCACACAACAAAGTCTGTACCAAAGGAGAAGAGTGATTATACTGCTGAAGATATCTCATCAATTGCTAAGGATGCTAAGGTACGACACTTGCTGCATAGTGCTATTGATAATGTAATGTCAAACAGGGTAATCAACTGCAAGACTGCAAAGGAGATATGGGATGCTTTGGAAACAAGATGCCAGGGAACCGAATCAATTAAGAAGAACAGGAAGACTATACTCACTCAAGAGTATGAACACTTTGACTCAAAGTCTGATGAGTCATTAACTGGTTTTATGACAGATTTGTCAAACTCTTGAATGATTTGTCACTAGTTGACAAGGAATATGATCTTGAGGATTCAAATCTTAAATTCATGTTAGCACTTCCTGAAAGTTGGGATTTGAAAGCCACCACTATAAGAGACAACTATAATATTGAAGAAACAACTCTTGATGAAATTTATGGGATGCTCAAGACTCATGAACTTGAGATGGAACAAAGAAACAAGTGAAAAGGAAGAAAGTCAAGGACAGTTGCTCTTAAGGCTGAGGAGGAATCCCCTAAAGCAGCTGCCTCAAGGAAAGGCAAGGGAAAAGCTCTCATCACAAAGTCTGATACTGAATCATCAAGTTCTGATACTGATGATGACTCTGAAACTGAAAGCTTACCTGAGATGGATCCTAATGAAGAGATGATGAAGCTGTGTGCTCTTATGGTGAAAGGAATCACAAGGATTGCATACAGAAAATTCGGAAAGGGAAAGAAGTTTTCCAGGAAAGGTGCAAGTTCTGATAAGAAGAGTTTCAGAAAATCTGAAGGCAAATGAGGAAAGTCTGACAGAGGAGATTACACAAATGTCAAATGCTACAACTATGGTGAGAAAGGCCACATATCTCCTGATTGCAAGAAAGTGAAGAGTGACAAAGGCAAGGCTCTTGTCACAAAAAAGAAAAGCTGGACAGACACTTCAGATTCTGAAAGTGAGGTGAACTATGCCTTGATGGCAAATACTGATAGCAGTTCTGATACTTCTGAGTTAAAGGTACCTCAAACTACTTATGCCTTTCATACTGATGATGTTAATGAGTTGAAAAGATATCTTAAAACCATGTTCATTAGTTATAGAGATCAAACTTTAACATGTGAAAGATTAACTTCTGAAAATCTTACTTATAAAAAGAGGAATGATTATTTAGAAAAAGAGTTAGTCATGTTCCATCAAAATCAGAAAGATAGAGATGATGCCTTTTATGTTAGGGATGAAATACTTAAAATAAATGAATCTCTAAAAACTGAGTTAGAAAAGGAAAAAGAGATAATCAGGACTTGGACTAACTCTGGCAGAACAACTCAGAATTTGTTAAGTAGTGGGAATTGGAAAGAAGGCTTAGGTTATGGAGATGATAAGAATGATAAGGGAACTGTAGAGATTGAGCCTATAGTTGTTAAACAAAAGCCAAAGGTAAATCCTGTTAAGTTTGTAGCTGTAAAGTCTGATAATAATAAATCAGAAGTTAAAGAGAAATTAACTTATGACAAACCAAAATAGGGTAAGCCAACTGAAGTAAACA
Source organism: Apium graveolens (assembly GCF_009905375.1). Classification (NCBI taxonomy): domain Eukaryota; kingdom Viridiplantae; phylum Streptophyta; class Magnoliopsida; order Apiales; family Apiaceae; genus Apium; species Apium graveolens. The sequence continues at coordinate 73,692,591 of NC_133652.1, read as the reverse complement.
TAGGCTTAATGACAAAGAAGCGACTTAAGCATAAGCTGAAAGATGTTAAGAATGTAAACAAGGTAAAGTCACCTAGGAAAAATAGGAATGAAAAGGAAGGTGTGAATAAAAGTAACAATTATAAGCCTGTTCCTAATGCTCCTAGAAAAACATGTTATAACTGTGGAATTTCTAACCATCTGGCTTCTTTTTGCAGGAAAAATAAGAACATAAACTCTTTACCTTCAAAGTCAGGATTTAAGAGTCAGTCTGTTAGATATAGGCCACAAAATCCTTGTTTTCATTGTGGTAGTTTATGGCATTCCATTTATACTTGTAAGGAATATCATAGTTTGTACTATGATTATTATCAAATAAAACCTTCTTTAAAGAAAGTTAGCAATGGTCCTTCTAGTGTAAGTTCTGATACAAAAGTGTAAGTTCTGATATAAAGTCTGATAGTGTAAATACTGATAAGAAAAATGTTAACATAAACTCTGATGCTAAATCCGCTGTAAATGTTAACAAACTTAATAAGGCCAAAGGATCCAAGCAAGTCTGGGTCCTTAAAACTAATCACTAGTGGTCGTTGTGATTGCAGGGCAACAGGAAAAACATCCTAGTTCTGGACAGTGGATGTTCAAGACATATGACTGGAAATAAAGCCCTGCTATCAGACTTTGTGGAGAAAGCTGGCCCAAGTGTTTCTTATGGAGATGGCAACATGGGAAAAACTTTGGGATATGGCAATATCAATCTGGGGTATGTCATCATTAAAAAAGTAGCTCCGGTCTCAGGACTTAAACACAATCTGCTGAGTGTGAGTCAAATCTGTGACAGAGGTTATCATGTGGATTTCTTTGAAGAACACTGTGAAGTTGTAAGCAAATCTACAGGCAAAGTTGTTCTGAAAGGATACAGGCATGGTAACATTTATGAAGCCAAGCTTTCAACAAGTACTAATGGTTCTGCAATCTGTCTGTTAAGTAGAGCATCAATTGAAGAAAGCTGGAATTGACACAAGAAACTCTCTCATTTAAATTTCAACAATATAAATGAACTAGTCAAGAAAGATCTTGTGAGAGGTTTGCCAAAATCAGTATTTGCTCCTGATGGTCTTTGTGATTCATGTCAGAAGACAAAACAAAGAAAATCTTCTTTCAAGAGTGATGAAAGTTTATTTACTGAATAGAATAAAATGGTAGCAATATATATTGAAGCACAAGTAGAATATAAACCCACTAAATATATAAAACAAAAGATATTTATAGATAGCGGAGCAGATATATGTTTAGCTAAAGAAGAAGTATTTACTCAACACAAATGGAAACGTACTAAAAATAGAATAATTGTAACAGGATCAATAACCATAAAAAAAGATAGATATAATAGCTGAAAATGTAAGATTTATATTAGAAAAACCAAGGTTTAGGTTACCTATAATATACCAAGAAAATAATATGAAACAACAAATGTTATTAGGATCATCAATTCTTGAGCCTTATCACCTGCTACATGTTGATCTATTTGGTCCAGTGAATGTCATGTCTATTGCAAAGAAGAAATATGCTATGGTCATAGTGGATGAGTTCACCAGATACACATAGGTGTATTTCTTGCACACAAAAAGTGAAACTGCATCTATTTTGATTGATCATGTCAAGCAACTGGATAAATTGGTCAAAGATTCTGTGAAGATCATAAGAAGTGATAATGGCACTGAGTTCAAGAATTTGATCATGGAAGAGTTCTGCAAAGACCATTGAATGAGGCAGGAATTTTCTGCTCCTGGAACTCCACAACAAAATGGAGTTGTTGAAAGAAAGAATAAAACTCTTATTGAAGCTGCACGAACTATGCTTGATGAAGCAAAGTTGCCAACCTACTTTTGGGCTGAAGCTGTGCAGACTGCTTGTTTTACTCAGAATGCAACACTCATTAACAAGCATGGAAAAATACCATATGAGATGGTGAAGAAAAAGAAGCCAAATCTGAAGTATTTTCATGTATTTGGATGCAAGTGTTTTGTTCTTAAGACTCATCCTGAACAGCTATCCAAATTTGATCTAAAAGCTGATGAAGGAATTTTTGTTGGATATCCACTTTCCACAAAAGCCTTCAGAGTCTACAATTTAAGAATAAGGGTTATCATGGAATCTATCAATGTCTCTTTTGATGATAAGAAGATTACAGGTCTTGAAGATTTCAATGATCATGATCAACTAAGATTTGAGAATGAAGTTTTAAATTCTAAAACTGTAAATCCTGACAGTCTAAATCCTGATACTGCAAACTGTGATGGATTAAACTCTGATGTTATTGAAACTGTGGTGACTACGTCAAAGAGAGATGCACCTGTGCAGGGGGAGCATACTGAAGATACAACCACATTTCAAGAAGCATCATAACCTACAACAGGCTCTTCAAGTTCTGATCCATCAAGTTCTGATGGGCCAAGTTCTGATAATTCTGGAAACTCAAGTACTGATATTTCTGGAAACTCAAATTCTGAAGGATCCAACTTAGAGAGCATAATTTCAGGGGGAGCATCAGAAAATGTTGATGAATACAACATGGATCATGGGGGAGCATCCCGTTCTAGAGAAAATCTTCCATCTGCAAGGAAGTGGACTAAAGCACATACACCTGACTTAATTATTGGAAATCCTGATGCAGGTGTCAGAACTAGAACAACTACATCAAATGAATGTCTTTATCACTCTTTTCTCTCTCAGACTGAACCAAATAAAATGGAAGAAGCTCTTCAAGATGCTGATTGGGTGCAAGCAATGCAGGAAGAGTTAAATGAATTTGAAAGAAACAAAGTCTGGACCCTAGTGCCAAGACCAAAAACAGATATGTTGTTGGTACAAAGTGGGTGTTCAGAAACAAAACTGATAGTGATGGCATAATTACAAGGAATAAAGCAAGGCTGGTTGCAAAAGGATATTCTCAACAGGAGGGAATTGATTATGATGAAACATTTGCACCAGTTGCTAGATTGGAAGTCATAAGGATATTTTTGGCTTATGCTGCTCACAAAAAGTTTACAGTCTTTCAAATGGATGTGAAAAGTGCTTTTCTCAATAAAGAATTGGAAGAGGAAGTATATGTTGAACAACCTTCAGGTTTTATAGATTCAAAATTTCCCAATCATGTCTACAGACTTGATAAAGCACTTTATGGCCTTAAGCAAGCTCCAAGAGCATGGTATGAGAAATTAGCTCAGTTTCTTCTGGAAAGTGGATTTAACAGAGGAACTATTGACAAAACACTGTTATACCTCAACCATGGAAAAGACTTACTTTTGGTGCAAATATATGTTGATGATATCATTTTTGGTTCTACAAATGACAGACTTTGCAAGAAGTTTGCCAAACTGATGCAGTCAAGATATCAAATGAGTATGATGGGGGAACTTAGTTGTTTTCTGGGCCTTCAAGTCAAGCAGAATGAAGAAGGCACTCTTACTTGTCAATCCAAGTACACCATAAATTTGCTGAAGAAATTTGGAATGCAAGATTGTTCAAGTGCATCCACTCCCATGACCACTGCAACAAAATTGGATAAGGATACTGGTACATCAGTAGATATTACTGATTACAGAGGTATGATTGGCTCTTTACTCTATCTAACTGCTAGTAGACCTGATATCATGTATGCTACCTGTCTTTGTGCAAGATTTCAAGCAGATCCAAGAGAACCTCACTTAACAGCTGTGAAAAGAATTTTCAAGTACCTTAAGGGTACAACTGATCTGGGATTATGGTATCCTAGAGAATCAGACTTTAAGCTAATATGTTACTCAGATGCAGATTTTGCAGGATACAAAATTGACAGGAAAAGTACAAGTGAAAGCTGCCAATTTCTTGGAGGCAGATTGGTTTCTTGGTTTAGAAAGAAACAGAAGTCAATTTCCACATCAACTGCAGAAGCAAAATACATTACTGCAGGAAGCTGTTGTGCACAGATTCTTTGGATGAAGAATTAGTTACTAGATTATGGGTTAGAATTTTCTAAAATTCCTATTTACTGTGATAATCAAGGTGCTATTGCTATGACATGTAATCCAGTTCAACACTCAATGACAAAGCACATCAGCATTAGGTACTACTTCATAAGGGAACATGTGGATGAAGGTACAGTGGAATTGCATTTTGTTCCAACAGACCAACAACTAGCAGATATCTTCACAAAACCACTGTGTGAAGCTACTTTTACAAGATTGGTAAATGAACTTGGAATGGTTTCAGGTTCTTTCTCTAAATCTGCTTAGTTTATGTTCTGATACATCAGATTTTATGATCATTATTTACAGATATTACTATATTTGTATATTCTGTGCTTAAATTAAAATTTGCTTAAGTGCTGCTTGTTGTCTGATATGAATCTCTAGACTCTGATAGTGATATGCATGTCTCTGTGACTATTCAATCCAATGAGGATAATTGTGCTAGATGTTGAACTAATAGTCTTTAATATACTAAAAATCCCATGTTTGAAGTAATTGTTTGTGTGGAAATCTATTAACACAAGCAAATTCTGATATTGAGCTTAGTTAAGTTTACTTTGTGTATCTTATTACTAAGTCAAAAACTAGAATAATGCTTCTTATCTGTTAAGTTCTGATGTTAGTAAATCTGGTGAATGTACTAAGTGCTGATAAGCCTCACTTATCATAAGAAAAAGAAAAGAAAAGAAATAAAAATCAGGTACTCCTTCGAGATCTAGAGTAAAAATATGGAAGGGAAGACGCAAGTGCATTGCTGGTATTAAGTTATATGCATTAGAAAAGCAAAATAAATATTTTCTTGGTGACTTTTCACACTCTATGATTACGGGAGAAATACTCTTATAATAGCACAAATTCTGATAAGCAGGGTCGCAAACAGTGATTCGATTGATGATGAAGAAAGAGAATTCTTGGTTCAGTTCTCCACCTTAACGACAGAAAAAAGGATTGATCAAATTCTATTGAGTCTGACTCATAGTGATCATTTATCAAAGAATGACTCTGGCTATCAAATGATTGAACAACCGGGAGCAATTTACTTACGATACTTAGTTGACATTCATAAAAAGTATCTAATGAATTATGAGTTCAATACATCCTGTTTAGCAGAAAGACGGATATTCCTTGCTCATTATCAGTCGTGACTCACTTACACTGAGAAGCCACTGTAAAATGGAATTTTCAAAAGATGCATAAAATGAGCACAAAACAGTTGAGGTGGACTCATGCATGAACTCATTCTATAGTAGAATTCAGAATAATGACAGATTTTGAGCAAAGTTCTTAGTTATGCCTTATTTCTAAGATGTACTGAAGTGAATCAGACTTTAATCTTTATATGATATTTAGCTTACTGCACACACATACACTCCATATGAATAATAAAAATTACTGTGGTGATAAATGTTATTTTAGATGAACATGTTAAGTGTCAGTTGCATAAATTCTGAGGAGAAGTTATGATAGAAATTCTGATGATTAAGTTCTGAAGAAACGAAATCAGTATTGTGTGAAGAATTATAGAAATAGGCATTCATTTTTCGAGTTAAGGAGTCAAGTTCTGATGATCTGTTAAATTCTGGTAATAATCAAGTTCTGATGACCTTTTAAATTCTGATAATAATCAAGTTCTGATGCTAACGTGGCAGTATTTATTTACTTGGTTTATTTTTGGTCATTACCTCAACGGTCACATTTTTTTGAATATTGGTTCATGAGAGATAAAGCAGTAATAATCATTTATTTAATGGGATTACTTGGTTAGTGGGATGGTTTTTCTCCTTGAAAAACTGCATGTGATAAGTAATAATTGCTTATTTACCGTGTCCATTAATTTTTGCCTTAACTGCTGCATGTTTGACAGGTGTCAAGGTCCGTTCCACTACTTTTGAACTGCTGTCACGTGGGGTGTCTAAGTAAAAGAGATAAAAGACTTTTAAATCTTTTATTTTCAGTTTTATTCTACTCTCTCTCTTCTTATTCTCTCTCACTTTTTATTGACGGTTTCTTTACAGACATTTTATCAAACACCTTACAGGCAATTTTATTTCTCACTTATTTCTCATGGCACCCAAGGATTTAATTATTGATGGATCCAAGTTTGTACCAAACAACTATGTTGCAATCTTGAACAAGGTTAAAGCTCCATCAGATTTGCACTTTGTGCAAGATTTTTTAGCAAATAGTGAGATTGGGTATGCTTTGACCCAACCTCAAACTATTTTAAGCCAACAAGTTTTGACGTTTTGGCGGACTGGGATTTTTGATGATGGTGGTGCTACTGGTACTCCAAGCATCGTATTTGAAGTCAATGATATTGAGCATGTGGTTACTCCTGGAGCAGTTCGTAAAGCTCTCCACTTACCAGAAGGCTGTACTTTTTTAACAGTGGAGGACCCTGTTCTACGGCAGCTCATGGCCAGTTTGGGCTATGAGAAAAGTTCGGGCAAGCTTGGACAGTTGAAAAAGGCAAATATCAGGAAGGAATGGAGTTTTTTCTTCGATTGTATCACTAAGGCATTCGCCAATAACTGCTCCAACTTTGATGCCATTCCAATTATGAGTCAGCAAATCGGGTATGCTCTTATTCAGCACACTCACTTTGATTTTGCAAGTGCTGTGCTAGGATTCATAGGGGATAGGATGACAGAGGATAGGAATGTAGTATACTTTGCTAGATTCCGTCAGCTTATATATAATTTTTGTTGTGCTGATGAACCCCAACCTACCACTGATTCAATTCCACCTTTTAAGCTTGCAAAAAGGGCTTTTAGTGATTTGTTAAATGCTGACATTAAGAAAAAATGGTTAAACCCTTACAGATACCTCAGTCTGTAAAATAGATTCTTGTAAATGATGATTCTCAAACCTACACATCTGTTTACCCTGATGTTCAACCCACCAGCACATCCCAGCCACCTCACCAACCATCAGAACATACCACACCTACACCTCAAACTTCCCAACCTCAACCTACTCAACCCTCCATCAGGACATATTTTAAACCGTCACAGACATCTCAACGTTCACCATCAGCACATCCTGTGAGGCCTTCATCTTCCAAACCTAAGAGGACAAAGACTGTACCTCAGACACAACAGAAGAGAAGTAGGATTGTTCTAAGGGATGAGTCAGACAGTGAGGAACAGGTTCCAGTATCAGAATCTGTTATTGTAGAAGCTGAGAAGGTCTCTTCTCAGAAGGATGTTGAAATTGGGAGTTCTAGGCCCCTAAAAAGGCTTAGAAAGCTAAATTCTGATAACGAAGCTCCCAAAGTCTCTAGTTCTGCAAAGAGACATAAAAATCAAAGAGCCAGGAGGGCTGTCAGTGTATCATCACATTCTGAAGAAACTCTAGAAGAAGGAGCAAAGGAAGGGGGTCAGGAATCTCTGATCCCAACAGAATCAATTGTTGTTGAATTACTTCCTTCAGCACAACCAGAAACTACTCAAGACAGACTGCCTACTCCTCTTGTGTCTCCTGTAAATGAACCAGTACATACTGACGACCCAGGCACAAGTGCTGAGATTGATATTCACAACCTGATTGTGCCTGACGTTCTGTACTTGGAAGCTCCACCAGCTCAAATCACTCCACCAACAACCCCAATTCTGGATGCTGATTTTAATGAAGATATTCCTACTACACCTATTCTGAATCTGGATGATGAAAATCAAGTTTTAGGTGGGCATCAAGATTTGGCTGTTGATCAGAACTTAGTTGGAGATCAGCACTTAGAGGATGATGTTGAAGCCTCAATAGCAACTCATACTATTCTTTTATCAGAAGAAGCTGATGATGCTGATTCTATAAGTTCTGATGCTGCTAATGATGAAGTTACTGGTGAAGCTGCTGCCACTGTAGATGCTGATATAGCTGGTCCATCTGGGCATGCACCTCCACAAGCTCCTTCAAAAGCTGATATTGTTAAAAAGTTTGTTAGAGGAGATGCACCAGTACCTTGGAGTGAAACTCCTAGAGGAAGGGAGTGGACCAAGGAATGGAACAAAGTTGATTTCGTTCCTACTTCACACATACTTGCTGAGCACTTGGCAAAGGCTGATGAGATGCTAGTCAATGATGATTTCAAGACACAGCTCAGGGTTACTGCACTCAGTACAAGACACCTTCAAAGTCAACAATCTATAACTCAGGCCAAGGTAGACAAGATTCGAGAATCCTTAAATCAGCAAGATATGGTTGCCAAGCTGGACAAGAAAAGGTTTTTCAAACCTACCTTTGACAGAATTGAGTACATTGAGAAAACTCAGGAGAAGCAACAATTTCATATTGATGAAATTTTGAAGAATCAAGCCATCAAAATCAACTCAATGAGATCCAATCTTCAGTGGAATTGCTTGTCTTTCTTCTTTTACCTGCTGATGCCAAAAAGGGGAGAAAGTAATTAAGTCCAAATGCAAACCTATTAAGACACTGAAGGGAAAGGATGATGAAAAAGATGACCAGGGAACTTCTGGAATGGATGGAGGTCATGGTCAAAGTAAAGGTTTTTCATCAAGTAAAGCTGGAACTACAAGTCAAAGAACAAGTTCTGATACTGGTAAAAGGATAAGTTCTGATGAACATCTGGAACTTGATGAGGAAATTTCAAGAAAATTATTTCTGAAAGAAAATACAGGAATGGACTTTGAGAGTCTAAAGGAAGAAGAAGCTAGACTTAAGTTAGAAAAAGTCAACTCCAAATCTGAAACTTCTGTTATTGAAAAGAAAATTCCTAAGGCTAAAGGTATTGTGATAAAAGAAAGGATAAATCCTGAGGCAACTAAGGCCATATCACAAATGGAGATAGATCCAAGGTCCAAGGGCAAAGAAAAAGTTGGCGAACATGTAAAGGTTTATGTGCCTGCTATGGATGAAGAAATATCTGATGAAGATGCTAATCTTACTCTGATTTCAAGGAAGATTTCTCAAACAACCTCTGACATGGCTCAAGTTGTTCAGAGTCAAGATATAGTAAGTTCTGATATGACACTGAAGCAAACAACCTCTGACATAGGTCAAGTTGGCTTGATATCAGAAGATAAGTTAAAGGAAACCTCTGACATTGCTCATGTTAAACCTTCAAAGTTACTCCTACCAGGACTCACCAAAGCTAAACAGACTCAACCTTTGAAGACTGCAACAAGTGGTTTTGAAGCAAGAGTGGTTACAGGAAAAGAAGCAAGAGATAAATCTAGATTGGGTAGTGCTGATGAAAGAAGAATACAGAACACAACCAATGATCCAACTTCTTAAGTGAACCAGGTGTTGGAGCAACTCCTGAAAGATTGAATCAGCTTGAATATGTACAGATGGTTTACCATACCTTCTTGAAAGAACACATCTTGTTATATATTATGACATATGGAAGGGTATACCATATTAGGCAGAATGTTGTACCACTGAAGTATTATGAGGAACTAGAACATGTTCTATTCTTATTTCAAGTGAAGAACAGATTAATAGATGGTGCTGCAAATTATTTGAAGACTCAAATTCAGAGACAGAAGAAGCTTTATTCTGTGAAGTCTGACAGCACATACTGTCCCAAGTACAGAGATCACAAGGGTGATATTGTCGAGATGAAGCCTAACTCTGCTAAGATTATAACTACCTTTTTGGTTTATAAGGCTGTGGAATTCAATCTTGAGTCTGACAAGGCATATTTGATCAGACTAGATCAGGACATAAGGAAAGTTAGAATAAATTATCTCAGGGCTGCTATCTTTCAAATTGGTGAAGATACAGTTGAATTGAAGAATGCTAAAATGAGGATGGTTAATGAACTTGAATATGCTGAGAGATGTTTGTTAAAGAACTATCTCAGAACAACTCCTGATATCAAAAAGATCAGTAATTGAAGCCAAGTCAAGATCTATAACTGCTCAAATTCTGATGTGTATATAGACTGAAGTTGTTATCAGAAGTTAAAGATGGTAAAGCTACAAGGACTGTAAGTTGTAGTTATCTAGTCAAATTCCCATGCATTTGTACTTAATGTTTTTGACATCATCAAATATCAGTTAAACTTGTATATTATGCTAATTTACAAGTTGGGGGAGATTGTTAGATATATTTGATAATGTCATGACTAATATGATTTGTGTTTAGTTTTCAGATCTTACTTAAACAGGACAAATCAGTACTTAACTGGAAATCATCACTTATACTGAAGTCAGAACTTAAGTTGTCAGAACTTAAGTTATCAGGAGATATTTATCAGAAGATAATATCAGGACTTAAGGAGACTTTCAGATAAGGAAGGCGGATGATTGTAAGGAAAGAAGATCAAGATAAACGCAAGAAGAGATATGCATGAAGAAGGAATTCTATGAAGAATAAAATACTTGGAAGAAAAGATAACTAGTTGATGTATTTTAGGAAGCAGAATTATATTTTATATCAATTAGAGATTATCTTGTAACTGTGTAGTATATAAAAACAGATATAGGATTTACACTATATGTGTTATCATAATCGAAGTTATTATTTATTGTAACCCTAGCAGCTCTCGTGATAATTTGTTCATCACTGAGAGAGGACAGTTCCATATTGTAACAGAGTTTAATAAAGCTTGTTTTCTGTTACTTGTGTTCTTTAATTCGATTTAATTGTAATAAACACTATATTCAACCCCCTTCTACAGTGTGTGTGACCTAACATATTGAGATCTCTACATGAAGATTTTGACTTGTCGATATCTCTAAGATATTTACATGGAAAAATGATATATCGATATCTCTGAGATCCCTACATAAGGAATTTGACTTGTCAATATCTCTGAGATCTCTATATAAGGAATTTGACTTTTCGATATCTCTGAGCTCTCTACATGGATAAATGACTTGTCGATATCTCTTGGGACTTCTCTACAAGTCATTTTGGACCTTTCAACAGACTTCTCTATATCCCTTGATTTGTGAGTTGTCGATATCTTGAATTAGAACATTTTTCCTAGAACGGTGTTATTCAAATCCAAGCTACTACAATTGTCTCTGAGACATGATCAGGATTTGATATTCTTTTAGAGTTTATTCTTTAACTTGAAGGTTGTTCACAAAAAAATCCCCCATTCTTATCTACTAAACATTTTTACAGATTCAAGGAATACAATTACATAATACAATGTAAGTTATCATACGACTTAATCTTAGGGCTGTTAATATGACTTAGTCTTTTTATGTACATGCATGTCTTGCACAACACGTTTTAATGTCAAAACTATGATTTTCTCAAATTCAAAATTACCTCCCACTAGTTCAAGAGTGGATGCCGACAATGCATAGAAGCATCAGACATCTAACACAAAGTCTTACCTCCCACCCTATCATCGCCGACCACGCTTGGGAGGCACAACATACTACCACAAGCAACGAAATATCAATAAACAACAAGAATAAGAAAAAAGATTTCATTCATTTTAAGAGGCCCAATATCATAAAAAATACAACATATGCAAGCTACAACAACCTACAAACTAGGTCAGTCGTGCCCAAGAGTCCTGGCATATGTTGCACGTAGCCTGAGATCATCCAGCATGTTCCCAAACTTATCCATAGCGGCGCCAAACTCCTCAAATTTCTTGTGACTTTCTTCACGGGTAGCTCCTACAAAAAAATATACACAATTCCACCAAAAGTTATACAATACGAATATGTACACACAAACATGTCAAATAAAACCCAAATAAGCCGGAAAAAAGGGAACTTATAAACCAAAAGAGTGAAAATATCAATATTATAGTCACGAGAAATAGTTTAAACCCACATGCGGGGGATTACATTGAGAGTTTTACAAAATAAATAGTAAAACATCATCAAGCCGCAGCCACCACCGGCCTGGCCCCATCACCACCATGCCTTTTTTTTCTCTCTGTTTTCTTTCTTCCTGGCTTCCTTTTTGGCCTCCTCCTCCTCTCTTTCCTTCTCCAAAAGAGCATGCAATATTTCGAACTGAAGATCCATGAAAGCATCCCAGTCCCAACCATCCTCTCCAACTCCGTGAAATCCTTTTCGGTCACCTCAAGCACAGGCCTTTCGTTACACATCACCATTTACAAATCTCGAATCGTTAAATAGATACGCAAAAAGTAAGCAAGCAAGAAAGTGAAGAGAACAAAATCAGCCCAGAAAATCAATGATCCTACCTTGAGTCCTCACTTGAAAGCCCTCGAAGCAGCAATGAGCCCCCAAATGGCACCCCTCCAGAGCTTCGTTCCTACATGTTTCAGTTCCATTTAAAGATATCATAAATTAACAGAGAAGATCAAAAGTCAGTTCAACCTCGCACATTCCCAATATAAGTAATCAGCGCCAAACGGTCAAGTAGCACAACATTCCCAAACATCACTTAAATGGAGCATTGATCCCCAACATACGACCATTGACAAAAATCCGCACAATTTTCAATAAATACTTGAAAAACTCCCAAGGAAAGGATACTACAGTAGACAAGCACCTCCAGAAAACAGCGACGACCAAGATACTCCAACATGAAGCCCCCCTTCTACTCCCCTTACCCACTGAAGTGGATAGGTGGAGTGGGGGCAATGATAAGTACCCTTTTTTGCCAAGCCAGAAAATCACGACGCGTGGGGCGTTTATAGCTCGCCTCCAGTCGCCACCCCAGTCCAGATCAAGTCAGCGCCAAGATAGGTCATTGTTTCAGCTATGCGACGACATTGATCGTTCACCAGAACAAGCTATTACTTGCAGAAAAAGACATACATATTTTGACATATTATATGTTGTTCAATTTATACTCTACCAAATACACATCAAGCCAGCTAAGGGAGTTACTTGTCAAAAGAGCAATGATTAATGGAAAGAACGTAAGGATACCTATCAAATCAACAGTCTTAGTCATTAAGCGGATAAAACCAAATGTGCTGTCAACGACATTTCTTGTCCAAAGGAATCAAGCCGAAGCCATCCATTTACCAGTAGACAAACCTTAGTTTTCATGTTTTTTGATGATTATGACTTCAAGTCTCCAAAAGGGAAAAATGATTTACTTACAAGATGCTTCAAAAAGGGAGGTAAGTTTCAAACCAAAAGGTACAACCAAGTACTCACAGTCCCTATAAATATCAAGGTAAAATCCCACCAAAAGATATACATATCTAAACACACAGAAACACTTCAAAAACAAACCACTCTTTAAACTCTCTCGAGATATTTGCTTCAACTTAAACTCTGTTTACTGATTATCACGTCGGAGGTGCTTGACGGATACCACCACCGATCAAGCATTGTTTTGCAGGACCCCGCAACAGGTCAAAATCACACCGGAGTGGTAATCACGCGATGGAGCTGATTTTAGCACTTATCAATAAGTGAGGCACAACTCCCAATCAACATACTAAATATTAATCGATATTTAATTTGAGTTGGAGCCTCAATTTTATTAAACTCGGTTTGTTAAGTCCAGTTTTCATTATAATTAAGTTGAGATAATTTAAATTCATGTCAATAATTGGATAACAATACTAAAATATTGAAAATGAATAAAATAATTGGATAAATTTATAGGGCCACGCTCAACTTAGAACCAATCCTTAAAAATAGAAATTTAAAACCATTGCAATATAAGGCGAATTCTCCTTCAAAACACTAAATTTTAAATAGACTCTCAAGATCTAAACATATATACATCATTTTGTATGCTTAAAAAATATTTTCAAAATGTAATACATAGACACAATATTTTGCATGTGTAATTCTGTCGCAAAACCTTAATTAATATTACAAGTAGGCAAAATTCTAAACCTGAACTCTACATAATAGCATATTAATACTAGAGAATAAATCAAATTTTACTATAGAATGTTATGTTCTACATCTGAATGCTAAGTAAATAGCATATTAATATTACACTGTAAAGCGAATTCTGCTGCGGATCTCTAATTAATACTACAATTCAGGCAAATGTTGTTGCCGAACCTTAACTTTTTAATAAACTCTATGAACTCAATTGTTAAATTATCTCACAAGTTCAATATAAAGTATAAAGTTCATCTGAAGCATACAAAACTACAAAATAAGGTGAATTTTACGGGAGAATCTTAGATAACTTATCATTAAATTGGACACTTATCATTCTCTAATTAAATGTAGTTGCTTATGTGGCAAGTTTCACTATCTTTTAAAAAAAATCCTTCTCCACTAAATCTCTCTCATTCTTAATTATCTTATCCTTTTTCATTAATTATCTATTTTCTTCATTTTCATTTTTCTTAATTTCATTTTTATCTCATTTTTTTATCGTAAGTTAATCTGCAGCCGCTACCCTCCACATAAACCAAGATAAACCGCTACCGTCCCGTGAACCAAGATAAACTGCACTTAAGCGACATGCTCTGATTCATGAGGCATAATCATAAATTCTCCTACCATGAGATTCAAATCCGTGATCAAGATGATTATTATAACCTCTTTAACCAACTGAGCCAACCCTTGCGGGTCATTTTTATCTCATTTTTCCTTCATTACCATTGCAAATCTTTTTTTTCATATATAAATATATCTTATAAGTATCTGTTATAAAAAGTTCTCATGATGAGTCAGAATCGAACCACGATTTAGGATTTGGGACGACAAATTATAAACTCATAACCACTTGAGTTGCAATTGTGTTCATCATTCTAAATTTCCACTTAACATATTTGTGTAGAATCTAAAATATGTCTACCAAGACATATAGATTACTAATTTTAAATTATAAATAATATAATTTAATATATAAATATATATATATATTTTTATTTTAAAAATACATAATTTTTTAAAAATATATTAGTGATGATGTATATTAATATTTTTATATAATATATTCTTAAAAAATTATATACATTAATTTAAATATTAATTTAATTAAAAAATATAATATAACCGGGCGGGGAACTAATGTAGTTTGTTTTAAAGTAGTAGTACAAAGGGATAGAGATGAACAAAACAATGGATCAGTTTCAACTTTTTCATAAGGTGTTTCGACTCCATATATATATATATATTGTTTTCTATTGTAGAATTATTCCCAGAGCTGAGCTAACCTTTGCGAGCAATTGCATATATATATATATATTACGATTGAAGTGTCAGGAAAGTCAAAAACTACTGGAAGAATAATGTCAAACGATGAAGACTTGAATCTTTTTATAGTAACAAGTTATGTACGCACATATATATATATATACAATCCTCATTTTCCTTGCTGATGTAAAAAGTACTCCGTAACAAAAACAAAAATGCAGATAAGAAATGTGTTTCACCTGCTCTTGCTCTGCTCACTACATATACAACAGTAGATTCCATACATATATTATTTATGTGCATGCGCCAACACAAGAAATGAAATTGGCAGCAGCAAAATTTTACCAAAATGGTTTCAACGGTCAAATTTGGTTGGCTTTCTGTTTAACTACTACCCCACTTGCGCCAAGTATCGCCAGAACATACCTATCACATTGGTTGTTAAGTCAATAATACAATGACTTGTTTTTACTCAAAATTATTTAATCACGTCAATCAATAAAATTGAAAAATATTAAATTCGGATTGATTTTTTAAAATTTCATGGCGAAAGTGTACTGAAAAGACTAAAATGCCTTGAACGTACGTGAACGATCCTAATAAAATTCGGTGAAAATAATATAGCCTTTTTACACTGTTGCAGCAAGTTCAATTACTCTGCTATAAAGTGAGTGTATTGCTATATTACAGCATTCATGCAAAAAAAATTATTCCAACAAGATGTTATATTTGGTGTTAAAATAACAAAAATGTTATATTTGGTTCTAAATATAAATTGTCACATAAGCATGTTAAGTGGTCAAATACATTAATAAAATAATAATGACAAGTAAAGTTGTGTAATTTATAATTATATAACTTAAAATACAGATTTGTATAGATATATTTGGTGTTATTTTGCATCTATCATTCGATCATAAATTCTATTTTGGCATTAAAACTATTTTTTGGTTTCAAATTATAGAAATAGCTACATTTATTTTAGCATCACCATTAGACTTGCTTTTATACTTCGAAATTTAAAAAATCGAACACTTTTTTTTTATGATGTACCATTCATTTCTATACATTTCAAACTTATAAAAAAAGAAAAATTTTATAATATAAAAGTAACTACACCCCACTTACAACCACTATTTCTTTTTCTCCACTCAATTTATAAATTTAAATATTCATAGGTCCCACTTTGCTTATTTTTTCCTACAAATTAACTCGATATAACATAAATTGTAATAACAAAAAACATGAAAGTGACATAATATCCGCTATAAATTATAAGTGGAACTTGTGGAATAACTTGATTTTACCTTAAATCTTCCACTACTTTCATTCGTGTTGCAAAGGGTCAACATGAAAAGACTTGCACTTCAATTTCATTGTCTAAAAAACTAAAATTTTAAACATCAAGAACTGGGGCTTTGTGTTCTTGTAACATTGTAGTATTGGGTGGTGGTGTTGTGTAAGAACAAGATGGATGGGAGCAATCTTTACAACTTGAGTAACAGTGTAAGAAACAGCAGAAGTACAAGAGAAAGAACAGGGAGTTTGAGATCAAACAGTTCTGCAATATGGAGAAGCAGTGGAATGGAAGTGTTTTCTAAATCAGCAAGAGATGAAGATGATGAAGAGGCTTTGAAATGGGCTGCACTTGAGAAGCTTCCTACTTTTGATAGGTTAAGAAAAGGCTTGCTTCTTGGATCACAAGGTGCTGGTGCTAGTGAGATTGATATTGATAATCTTGGAACTGAAGAGAGGAAGAAGATTTTAGAGAGGCTCGTTAATGTTGCTGAAGAAGATAATGAGAAGTTCTTGTTAAAGCTTAGAGATCGAGTTGACAGGTATTATTTTTTTTTCTCTTTTTTTTTTCTTTTATTGTATATTTGTGTCTGTCATTGAGGGTTGTTTGATAAGTTCTTGAAAGATTCTTGGATGGAGTTTTGTTGAAATTTGTGTTTTGTGGATTGCTTATTGAGATCTCAGATTTTTTGGTTTTTGTTTGTGTTGTTTGATTAAGGGTTGGGATTGATTTGCCACTTATTGAAGTGAGATTTGAGCATTTGAAAGTTGAAGCAGAAGCTCATGTTGGAAGTAGAGCTTTGCCATCTTTTTTGAACTTTAATATTAGTATAGTGGAGGTAAGGACTTGTAGATACAGATATTGACTTCAAGTAGAGTTTGTATATGTAAATTTTGATGTGTTTTCTATTTTGGTTTACATAGTCATAATCAGTAGTTATTTGTGATGACTGATGACATGTTTGTGTTTGTGTTGAAGGGGTTGTTGGAGACTCTTCATTTACTTCCAAACAGAAAGCAGCAGTTAACTATACTTGATGATGTTAATGGAATCCTTAGGCCTTGCAGGTGATTATAAAGAGTTTTAAGCAAACTTATGAATAAGATCAGTTTATGCTGTTTTGCTTCCTGAGTTTGTGTTTGTGATTCTTTTATTTATGTTAATATACTTGTGATGCTTGTAGGATGACATTGCTTCTAGGTCCCCCGAGTTCTGGTAAGACAACATTATTGCTGGCTTTGGCTGGGAAGCTTGATCCTACCTTAAAAGTAAGTTTCCCTAAAACTATCATTTTTTAATGAAATTATCTCATTTTTACTGTAATTACTTTCTCATATTATGAATGATTTCTGATTTGACGGATGGATGTATTTCTATACTAGTTTTCCGGAAAGGTGACTTACAATGGCCACGAAATGACTGAATTTGTGCCTAAGAGGACTGCTGCCTATATCAGCCAACATGATCTCCATATAGGAGAGATGACTGTCAGAGAAACTTTGGCATTTTCTGCGAGGTGCCAGGGGGTTGGATCACGCTATGGTTAGTTGATATTACACTCACGTGTCTCATCATTAGTTTCTAATTAATGTATAACGTGGTTCGTACATTTCCATTTGAGCATTGTTCAGAGCTTTGAATCATAATGTTTTCAAACTCTTCCAGAGATGTTGGCAGAACTGTCAAGAAGAGAGAAAGACGCAAACATCAAACCTGATCCTGATGTCGATATCTACATGAAGGTAAAAGTGGTTTACATTGTATTTTGTTTTTTTGGATAAAAATAGTTTACATATTTAAGATAATTATTGTAGATAAAGGAGGTATAGATGTATTATGTATAGACGAAACCGATGGCTTTTGTAGTTATATAGAGTTCTGTGCACATCAAAGGCATTTGATCCTCATTCTTCAACGCTACTTCATCCCTTTTCCTCTAGAGGAGAAAAAGTTGAGCAAAAAAATAAATCCTCTCATACTTCTGAAAACATTGGAAAAAATGGTGAATATTTGTGAAAGAGGATGCACCTTTTATGTGTAACCTAAATATGTGGATAAGCAGACCTGTCTAGGTGTAAGTTATATGTGAGGGCTATTAAAATTGGTATCTTACAGAGAACTGTAGGTACTGTATTAGTGTATTCTAATATTATTTTACTTTCTTGCGAATCATAACCTTAATATAGTAGAATAGCATACTCTTTGAACTGATGTAAGGATAATTATTTTGCTGACAATCATTGTTTAACCATGATTCAGGCTGCTGCAACAGAAGGTCAAGAGGCCAGTGTTGTCACAGATTATGTTTTAAAGGTATCAAACTGAACCCAAAATATTGTTTACAATCAAGCTATGGTAAGATAGCGAAGTTATAACAACAACCTTGTTCTTTCCAAATTGATTGCAGGTTTTGGGACTCGACGTGTGTGCTGACACTATGGTTGGAGATCAGATGATTAGGGGAATATCTGGTGGACAAAGAAAGCGCGTTACCACAGGTAGTCAAGTTTCCTCTATGCACTAAAGTTTTGTACATGCTTTGGTTACGTGTTATTGAAAAGTTGATTGATACAGGTGAGATGTTGGTTGGACCATCGAAGGCACTTTTTATGGATGAGATATCCACTGGTTTGGACAGTTCTACCACTTATCAAATTGTGAAAGCACTCCGGCACAGCGTCCACATTCTCCAAGGAACTGCTCTCATTTCCCTCCTGCAGCCCGCCCCTGAAACTTATGATTTATTTGATGATATTATTCTTATATCTGATGCCCAGATAGTGTATCAAGGTCCACGTGAAAATGTACTCGAGTTTTTCGAATCTATGGGATTCAAATGTCCAGAAAGGAAAGGTGTAGCAGACTTCTTGCAAGAGGTAATTCGGTTATTACAATTTCAATATCCAGCTGTGTATTTATCACTAAAATAAATGGATGAGCCTTATAAATTTGAGGTCTTGTGTATCAATAAAATAAATACTGCCCTGTAGGTTACGTCAAAGAAAGATCAGAAACAGTACTGGCTTCGCAAAGATGAGCCTTACAGATTTATTACAGCCATGGAATTCTCTGAAGCTTACCAGTCATTCCATGTTGGGCTTCAATTAGGAGATGATCTTGCTACTGCATATGACAAGAACAAAAGTCACCCAGCTGCTTTGACAACTGATAAGTATGGAGTCAGCAAGACAGAACTCTTGAAAGCTGTCACTGCAAGAGAAATTTTGCTTATGAAGAGAAACTCATTCGTATATGTCTTCAAAGTGTTCCAAGTGCGTATCTTTATTTATAAACTGAAATTATTTGGTATTAGCTTTATTATTGTACACATGATCCCTAATACAGTAATACTACTTTTCGATCTTCCGTAGCTTACAACAATGGCCATTATTACCATGACACTGTTCCTGAGAACTGAGTTGAACCAAAATTCAGTTACTGATGGAGGGATATATATGGGTGCCCTGTTTTTTGGAGTGGTTATGCTTATGTTTAATGGATTAGCAGAGCTTGCAATGACTATTGCTAAGCTTCCGGTATTTTACAAGCAAAGGGATCTTCGCTTCTATCCAACATGGACATATTCTCTTCCGGTGTGGGTAATCAAGATCCCCATCACATTTGTAGAAGTTGCTGTTTGGGTTGTCCTCACATATTATGTTATTGGATTTGATCCCAATATTGGAAGGTGAAGAATCTATAGAAGAACTTAGTTATAATGACGGCTAAATACTTGTTCCTGTTCAGATACTTTTGCCATATATGATTAAATGCTGATTCACTCTTTACCACAGGTTTGTTAAGCAGTACATAGTACTTCTACTCATTAACCAGATGGCGTCTGCACTGTTTCGACTCATGGCTGCACTGGGTAGGAACATGACTCTTGCATTCACATTTGGGGGGTTTGCTTTGCTTGTACTTTTTGCATTAGGTGGCTTTGTTCTAGCTCGAGGTATGATTCTCAAATTAATATCGGAAACTACTCTTCTCATATGTAGTCATCGCTAATGCCTTTGCTTCTGTTCTATGATATGACAGACGATGTAGCGAAGTGGTGGTTATGGGGTTACTATTCATCACCCATGATGTATGGGATGAATGCAATTGCTGTTAATGAATTCCTTGGGCATCAATGGCACAAAGTAAGCTTGTATTCATAAATTTTAGCATCTGTTTGTTCTCGCACTTGGCTATTCCGTCAAATAGGCTGAAGTTCTCAAATTATTGTCATGGAACAGCTCGTTGAAGATGGATCTGAGACCATAGGAGTTGCAATTTTAAAGTCGCGAGGTTTCTTCCCATACGCATACTGGTATTGGATCGGTGTTGGGGCATTGATCGGATTCGTTTGCCTTCTTAACTTTGCATTTACAATGGCACTCACTTATCTTAACCGTGAGTATCCATACCATATCCCATCCAAACTGTATACATTTAGTCGACAGATAATATAATATTCAGGCATTGTTCTGCAGCTCTGGGGAAACCTCAAGCTGTTTTGCCAGACAAAGATTCGGCAGAAGCCCTTGAAATGTCATCCCCAGAAGGTATATCTTATAAGAGAGATGTCTATATGTTATATTTTAAGTGTGTAAAGCTAACCATTTCAAATTCAATTGTTGTGTTGTTTTAATTTATAACAGGAACCAATGAAAACAAGAAAAAAGGGATGATTCTTCCCTTTGAACCCCATTCCATAACTTTTGATGAGGTTATGTACTCCGTTGACATGCCACCGGTAAGCATAATGATCAGAATGGTCGGGCTGTGTCTAGAATCAGTTGAGCATATTGTTTTGATCAATTAAACTGATTACTAATTATGCCTTTTCTACCTGAAACACTCAAGGAAATGAAAGAACAAGGTGTTGTTGAAGATAAACTGTTGCTTCTGAAGGGTGTGAGTGGAGCATTTAGGCCAGGTGTTCTCACTGCTCTAATGGGTGTCAGTGGTGCTGGTAAAACTACTTTGATGGATGTGCTTGCAGGTCGAAAAACTGGTGGTTATATTGAGGGTAACATTACAATATCCGGCTTTCCAAAGAAGCAGGAAACTTTTGCGCGGATAGCTGGATATTGTGAGCAGAATGATATCCACTCACCTCATGTAACTGTCTATGAGTCACTGATCTACTCAGCCTGGTTGCGATTGCCTTCGGAAGTTGATTCAACAACCAGAAAGGTGGAAAATTTTGATTATCTTTTGCACACTTGACTACACACTTTGTGGAATAAAACAATTTAACTTTTCAAAGAAGTATAAATATGCAGAAAACAGTTCTCTTGCTATAGAACAGAGTGGTTGGATATTAACTCCTGACGATGTGTCGGGATTAATGTCAGTACACGAGATAACCTGCTTCATGTTCATAACATTTACAGATGTTCGTTGATGAGGTTCTAGAACTTGTTGAATTGAAGTCATTGAAGGCTGGATTAGTTGGGTTGCCAGGTGTAAATGGGCTCTCAACTGAACAGCGAAAGCGTCTGACAATTGCAGTTGAACTAGTTGCAAACCCCTCTATAATATTCATGGATGAGCCCACTTCAGGTTTAGATGCACGAGCTGCTGCAATTGTGATGAGAACAGTAAGGAATACTGTGGACACAGGAAGAACAGTTGTTTGCACCATTCATCAACCTAGCATAGACATATTTGAAGCTTTTGATGAGGTAAGAATGTTGTGGACTACATTAACTAAGATTATAATTTGGTGAAATGCTTTATATAGTAACTAAAATCATCAAACATGGGTTGCAGCTTTTCCTAATGAAACGGGGAGGTCAAGAAATATATGTCGGACCAGTTGGTCGTCATTCTTGCGAACTAATCAAGTACTTCGAGGTAATATGCAGATGTAAACAAAAATAAGATTTACTATTATTAGTTTTTATATTCAAATCGTGTTCTAAAACTAGACTCTTTTTTCCCAAAAAGGGTATCGATGGAGTAAATAAAATAAAAGATGGATATAATCCAGCAACCTGGATGTTGGAAGTCACTTCTTCTGCACAAGAAATGGTTCTGGGAGTTGATTTCACCGAAGTCTACCATAAGTCAGATCTTTACAGGCAAGTGTTATTAAAAAACATCTTATTGCATATACTACTGGCAACACTAATTACAAAACATCCTCCTTTCACAATTAAACTTTGGATATTTCCTAATCAAATGTTCTACTTCCTCGTGACATACACACAGGCGAAACAAAGCACTTATACAAGAAAATAGTTCACCTCGTCCTGGTGCAAAGGATCTCTATTTCCCCTCTCAGTACTCGCAATCTTTCATCACTCAATGCGTGGCTTGTCTGTGGAAACAAAGATGCTCATACTGGCGAAACACGGCTTATACTGCTGTTCGTTTCCTCTTTGCTACTGCTATAGCATTGATGCTCGGCTCAATGTTCTGGGATCTTGGTTCCAAATTGTAAGTTAATATCAGGAATTTACCTACTAAACAAATACCAAAGCTTATTTAGTCTGTATGTATCTCCATCTCATAATTATTGTGGATGTGCACTTCAGGCGAACACGACAAGATCTCTTCAATGCTATGGGTTCAATGTATGCTGCTTGCCTCTTCCTCGGAGTCCAAAATGCTTCGGCAGTTCAGCCAGTGGTGGATGTTGAACGAACAGTCTTTTATAGAGAAAGAGCAGCAGGAATGTACTCGGCCTTGCCATATGCCTTTGCACAGGTAATAGCTAGTTCTTACATTCCCAGATTAATAAAAAAATTCTTGTTTGTATTCTACATGTAAGCAAGTCCCTATTCTTTTCTCATTGTAGGTTTTGGTAGAAATACCATATGTTCTTGCACAAGCTGGAACATATAGTGCTATTGTATATGCAATGATCGGATTTGAGTGGACAGTGGTGAAATTCTTTTGGTATGTATTCTTCACGTTCTTTACACTGCTGTACTTCACTCTCTTTGGAATGATGACTGTCGCAGTGACTCCCAATGCCGATATCGCTGCAATCATTGCTGCTGCATTTTTTGCATTATGGAATGTCTTTTCAGGATTTATAATCCCACGACCCGTAAGTTCTCTGATGCTCTTCAACATGTACACTTTAAATAAGCATGAGAATGTATCTAATGTATATCAAACCTTGTTCCTTTTTAATTTGTGAACGGCAGAAAATGCCGGTATGGTGGAGATGGTATTCGTGGGTATGTCCAGTTGCTTGGACTTTGTACGGAATGATAGCATCACAATTTGGAGATATAGATGATAAGAAACTTTTGGATGTACCAGTAACTGTCAAAAAGTTCGTGGAAGAGTATTTTGGATTTGAACACCATAACGTATGGATAGCTGGAGCTTCTGTAGCTGGCTTCACAGTTCTTTTTGCATACACATTTGCCTATTCCATTAAATCATTCAACTTCCAAAGGCGGTAACGAGGTTCAGAGAGCAGCATTTCGTCCCCAGTCGCGAAATCATCATTGTCAGACATTATTTAGGAGTCATGGGACTTTCAAATAGGAAGAGGAGATAAATTTGTTTTCTTTTTATAGATCATCAAATAGTTTGGACTAAATATTCAGCTTTCGTATGTCTCTCTTTTGTAGAAAACTGAAAGATGTACAATATTCTTGTTTTGAAGTGTCATATTTGTTTAGCTCTGTAATTAATGGAGTCGGTTTCAATCCTTCAAGCAACTAAGCATGCAATATTAAATAGTCTTTTGGAGTGACATATTAGGTCCAATTACTTATATTTAAAATTTAAGGGTTCACTCAGATAGTATTTTGGATGTTGGACCTGCTCATTACATGTTTGAGATGTTTGTTGAAAGAAGTGAATCAATAATCAAAGGGAAGGGAGGACCATGAAATAAAATAAAGGAGTAGAAACTGACATTAAACTACCATTTGTGAATGAGTTGAAGAAAGTATTATGATTGCTGCCTTTGCAGGGACCATAATTTGGATGTTAATGCATCATTACGTGTATAATGATAACTTAAACTCTGATCATTGAGGGGACCGGGGACCAGAGCAATTATTCAGGCTATATCTTTCTCATTGCATAAAAATACTATAACATTACTAATCATGCCTGTATCTTTCTTTTTGTATAAATATATTATAATTTCTTTCTACTCGTATTGATCAATAAAAACCTATTTTTTAGCTATCAGGTTCTGTGATCTGGGGTCAGACACAAGTTATGTTATTGCACAAGCTTCCATTCAACAAATACATGTAATTAATTATGTTAAGCGACCTGTCGTTTTAAAATTGAATATTGTTAATAGTGTTATTAATATTTTTTTCAAAATATATTTTTATGTAATTTTGTAATTATGTATGTGTTCTTGTTGCAGATAATAATGTCCATAATTTGGTAGCGGTGCCAAAACTAATAACAACCTACATACTCGTAAAATCAAACTGATCTTGATACACCAATTTCTATATCTTCCTCGTTCTTTTTACGGGAAGTTGACTGTTTTAATGTTGTTAAATGCAAGATGGGTGGGCGGTAATGTTAAATTATTGAAAAGAAGCATGACAAGTAAATTTGTCTGCATCAAACCTTCCGGGCCAATCTTACATTAGCTACAGTAGTATTAGTTTGATTCACTATAAATATACATGTTCATCATCTTACGAGGACACAACGCTTGCATCTCACTTGAAGCATTTCAAAGAAAACAAAACCATTATGGGCTCCCTAACCCCAAGCCACCACAAGCTTCCAACTATTGACTTTACAAATCAACTCGAAAACACTATACCAAACTCCACTAATTCTAGTTGGCTCATGAAATGCAAAGATGTTACAAGTTCCTTGGAAGAATATGGTTGTTTCATTGGAGTGTTTGACAAAGTTTCCTCAGAGCTAGACACTGCAGTTTTTGGTGCACTAATAGATTTGTTTGATCTTCCCACTCAGACCAAAATGCAAAACAAGTCTACTAAGCCTTTGTATGGTTATGTTGGTCAAATACCATTTATTCCTCTCTATGAAAGCCTTGGCATAGATTTTTCTAACACTCCTCAAGGCATCAAAAGTTTCACAGATGTCATGTGGCCCGAGGGCAATGAAGATTTCAGGTACCATCAGATTTGATATGCATGATATTAGTTTTATTTTTGTTAATTGTATTCAGATGTTGGATCCAGAGAAGTAAAATGCATTCTGATTTTACCAGTACACGAATAGAACTGGAGATTGTTTACGTGATGTTACCATCCTCTACCTTCAAAGGCAGTTCAATCTCTTGCACCACAAATATTTTCCATCATGGAATGTTCAAGATTGCATTACATATAGTTAGATTTTGAGTATTTATTCAATACAACAATTACTAATGTGTTCATTTATCTATGGGATGGTTTTTGAAGCAAAATTTTGTTGTCCTACACAAAGCTAGTTGCAGAAATGGAGCAAATGGTTGTAAGAATGATATTTGAAAGCTATGGTGTAGAGAAGTACCATGCTTCTCATGCTAAATCAGCTACTTACCTTTGTCGAGCCATGAAATATAAAACACCAGAAAAGAACCAGAGTAACATGGGATTTGTTTCTCACACAGACAAGGATTTTGTAACCATACTTCATCAAAATCAGGTCAATGGTTTGGAGATAAAAGCAAAAGATGGAGAATGGTTTTCAGTTGAGCTCTCTCCTTCTTCCTTCATTGTCATGGCAGGGGAAGCAGCAATGGTAATTTGTTCATGTTACCTGTGATATAATACAATTTTAAGTAATATTCATTGGTCCCAAAATCTTTACCAAATGATGATGTGACAGTGGACCATGTATTCCCACAATAAGTGACATAATAAATACACCGTTTGGTAAATATTTTGGGACATCTACCATTACGTCTTTAACTCCAATATTTTGACATTTAAGTTGCACTTAAATGTTCAAGGCATGGAGCAACAACAGGATGTATTCACCATATCACAGAGTGACAATGAATCATGGAAAAGAAGCAAGATATTCAATTGCACAATTTTCATTTATGGAAGGGATGATAGAAACACCAGAAGAGCTAGTGGACGAGGAGCATCCGTTGCAGTATAAAGCATTTGATCATCTCAAGTTTCTTGCATTCTATGACAAGGAGGAGAACCGAAAGCTGGAATGTGCCATAAAAGCCTACTGCGGTGTTTCTGATTAAATCATAAGCCCCAAACTTGCTGTGCGTGTATGTGTGATTTATGATTGTGTGTGATGTGAATTTTGTATATGTTTACCGGACTCAGTCAGTGCCTTGGTACTTGGAAGCCTGGTAGCGCTGGTTTGCTTAATAATTGTTGTGAGACAAGTTTGTTTATGGAATCTACTTCAGGTTTTCCACAAACTTTGTTGCAGAAAACGTGCATCAAATACATGGCGACACTCCATCAAATCACATTACATTACATTAATTATTTTAAACTTAAGACGAATATAGGTATTTAGAAATATAAAATAAAATCACATTACATTGAAGATCTTCCGAATCTAAAAAGAAAATTAAATTCAGTCGTATTCAATTAAATCATATCAAATGAAATTACTATATCTATACTAAATTATACAGTAATTGATAATTCCGATCCACAACCTGAACCCGTCGTTTCTGAAGATTGGATAATGACGCATTACTTATAAGGAAAGCCAGAAAGAAAGAGTTTATTTGGCTCTCCTAGATATCTAGCCCATCTGTTTGACCAAGCAAAGATCTTGCCTAGTTGTTAGGTCGAACAAGATCTCGCCTCGCCCTTGGGCCGACAAAGAAGAACTACTCTCTTTTTAAAGGATCACAGACAGAGAACATGTAGGCCAATCCCCAAAGAAACATAATGATATAATTTCTCGCTGCTAGAAGAGGTCTAGGTCCCCTGATGGACCGAAGAGCGTCGCCCCTGGTTAATTTATTAAGGCCAACCGTATGTTTACTTACTTCATCTCTGTGGGCTTGAGGTGGGCTTTGACTCCGACAATCTTGGGTCAATGACTTTCCCATCACGTTTCGAGAAAGTAGCTGGGTTTTGGGTTTAAGGCGGTTATCTAAGGCGATAGCCTCAGTCTTATTGGTAATTGAAGAAGGAAACTTGGTCCTCTAGGTTTCTTTTTCCTCAGTAACTATGTCTTGTTTGATCCCCTATGAATAGGGGTACGTAGGCACATTGTATGGTCTGAAGTAACCCTTGCGAAAAAGAGAGAATTCAACATTCAA
The DNA here is from genome assembly GCF_009905375.1 of Apium graveolens. NCBI lineage: Eukaryota > Viridiplantae > Streptophyta > Magnoliopsida > Apiales > Apiaceae > Apium > Apium graveolens. The sequence continues at coordinate 73,665,079 of NC_133652.1, read as the reverse complement.
TCTTAATTACAAATTCGATCATCCATACAATCTCAGCCATCCCCAAACACAAAACTCTAACCCAAATTTCCTTAATCTACGCTCTCAATCATCATCAATCACTATCATAGTTCCAGCAACCCTTCGAATTTATTATCAACCAAATTCCTCCGTCAATAATTGACGCTAAAAGGAGGGGCTGGCATTTAATGGATGAAGGATATCGCAACACACAGAAAATCTCGGTGATGATATTCATGTGGAGGAAGAAAAAAATAGCCAAACGATGCCCCACCCCTAGTAATCACTGGTAACGGGCCTGAAGCAAGAGGAGGAAGTCCATAGGAGAAAAGCCTCTATATGTCTCAAATCGGTGGGAACCCCCATCCTGATGAGCAATAAAGAACTTCTCGACTAGATCATTGGGAACAAAATCACTAGGATGACCTCTCGCATGGAATCCTTGAGAGGGAAAGACACTACGTATTAGGACCTCAATACTCAGAAAACCAGTACCGTCCTGTTGGGGAGTGATATCAGTGTGGTTATGATACCGACATTATTTGGAGGATGCCTACATAGAAGGAAGAGGGACTCCAAGGAGATAAATTTCTCATCGGCTGGGAGGGGATGGTTTTGGGAGGGGAGCCCATATCAGCTCAACCCCGGGAACGACAAACATGAAGAAGATCTGGAGAATGATACAAGGAAAATAGGTTTCGAACAGTCATGCCGCGTGTTTTAACTTATGATGAAGTCATAGTTCAGTTTCTCGATGATGAAGGCGTTTCTTACCTCGCCGGGGGGATCCGTTTCACAAAGGATTGATAACGCCCGGGGGAGACAAAACCACCTTCATATGGATTCATATCGTCAGATGGAACAAGGAAGGGTGAGTGGATGACGAGATATTCCCAGTTTTGGACGAGTTTGTGCAACACAAATGCTACTTAACAATGACAAGGATCTTGATATCAAAATTTAATATATTTACCTCCTCCACCCTCGAGAAATAATAATCTACCTAAGGGACCTCATGTTCAAGGATGGGCTTGGAATGACCAACGGCTTTCTAATTAATACAAAGGAGGGAGATGTTCACAAGGGAATGGAATAACTTCTTTAGGAGGGGGAACAGTGCTCCGGTATGGGGGAAGATTTATAATTCTTTTTCTACTCTATATATTGTTGGGAACCACAGACTTAGGGTGTTACTACGTTTTACGATAAAGATTACGAAAAGAGGATTACCTTGTTAATGGTTGATTCCATGCTCTTCTATTATATTCCCCAATTCCCTTGAGCGAAGTGTGGCCTCCGTCTTCTCAAATTATCCTCTCTTCTTGCTCCTTGGTGGCTACAATATGTTTTCACACAATTCCAAGCAAGAAGAGAATAAGAATATATATAGGCTACAATAGGGACCATGAATAATTAGGTCGGACCTTCTAATTACATCTTGAGCCTAGCCCAATGTAATTAAATATTAATTCAATCCACTAAAGAATTAATATTTCCATTACCTTTCCTAATACCATAATTTAATTAATTCGGTTCCAATATTATTTGCTTATTAAATTCCCCATGTTTAAAATATCATATGTCCATTAATTAAATAAATTACTGATAATTTATTTAATTAATATCTTTTATCCTTGATCATCCACTCAACCTTTATTTAATTATGCCAGAATAAATTCCACCTGCAGGGTTTCACATAATTAAATCTTTTTGAGTTTTCAAGGGGACATCATTAACCCGAATATTATCAGGACATGGATTCCTTCAATAAATAATATCCACCATGTATATAATTCCATCACCCAAAATATAATGATATAATTCAAAAGAATTATTTCATATATAAATCAAAGCATGTAAATAATATACACGTGTCAATTACTATTTCCGGATTAAGAACCTAAGCATTAATAATAACATAGAATCTTAGTTCTCCTTCTTAATCAGTATTAAGGGAACAATTCTAAATTTGATCATGTTCAATATACATAAAGTATACTAGTATTATTTATTAGTCAATATAAACTAATCTAAATAATACTACAGCCATACCAGTGGATTATCCAACACCACCTGTGCTGTGAACCTTATTATATTATATAACCGTATTTAACAATCTAATATTCTGTATCCCATTTGATACTAGATTGTTCACAATATATAATATTAGACAACATGTAAACATTCAAATGATTCTCAAATAAACTGGCCAGAAATAAATGTACATACTTCAAATAAATATTTTCAGTATACACTAACAATCTCCCACTTATACTCAAAATATTCTATGTGTACATCAGTGTTTATTTAATCCACTATTACATAAAAATCTATGTGTCCATCCATCTGACTCCTATCGCTTCCACATGCTTGTCAAAAACCTTGGTTGGCAAGCTCTTTGTGAAAGGATCTGCTCGGTTGTCTTCTGATGATATGTGAGCCACAACTATATCCCCTCGCTTTACGATTCCTCGTATGAGATGATACTTACGTTCAATATGTTTAGCTGCTTTGTGGTCTCGCGGTTCCTTTGAATTTGCCACAGCACCAGTGTTATCACAATACACCGTCAAGCTCCTAGGCAAATTAGGTACCACATCTAAGTCCAAAAGGAAGTTACTGAACCATACAACCTCCTTGGCAGCCTCAGAGGCCGCCACGTACTCGGCCTCCATGGTGGAGTCTGCAATGCATTTCTGCTTTACACTCCTCCATATAAACGGCTCCACCTCCCAAAGTAAAAACATATCCCGAGGTTGATTTTCTCTTATCCCTATCTGATTGGAAATCTGAATCAGTATATCCCGAAGGAAATAGATCTGAGGCCTTGTAAATTAACATATACTCCTTAGTCCTTCTCAGGTACTTGAGTATAGTTTTTACTGCACTCCAATGTTCCTGACCTGGGTTCGACTGATATCCACTAACCATGCCTACAGCAAAGCAGATGTCAGGCCTCGTACATAACATAGCATACATTAAGCTTCCACATGCTGAAGCATAAGGAACTGCTTTCATGCTCTCTATATCCTTAGGTGTCGAAGGACACTGCTTCTTAGATAGAGCAACTCCATGCTTAAAAGGTAGAAAACCTTTCTTGGAGTTCTGCATGTTAAAACGAGCTAATACTTCATCAATGTAGGGCTCTTGAGATAAAGCCAACATCCTTTTCTTGCGATCCCTTATAACTTTGATCCCAAGGATGTATGCCGCTTCACCTAAGTCCTTCATGTCAAATTGTTTGAACAACCATACCTTTACTGATGACAACATTTCAACATTGTTTCCAATGAGTAAAATATCATCTACATATAGTACTAGAAAAACCACTGCATTACCTTCACTTCTCTTATACACGCACGATTCGCTTGGACTTTGATCAAATCCATATGACAGGACTGCCTGATCAAAACGAATATTCCAGTCTCTAGAAGCTTGTTTAAGTCCATAAATAGACCTCTTAAGCTTACATACCAGATGCTCTTGGCCTTCCTTAATGAATCCTTTTGGTTGCTGCATATAGATGGTTTCTTCAAGACTTCCATTAAGAAAAGCTGTCTTGACATCCATTTACCAAATCTCATAATCGAGATGAGCTGCTATAGATAAAAAAATACGGATTGACTTAAGCATGACTACCGGTGAAAAGGTTTCCTCATAATCGATACCTTCTTTCTGAGTATACCCTTTCGCAACAAGTCTTGCTTTCCAGGCTTTCACCTTTTAATCTAATCCCCTATTTTTCTTGTAGATACACTTACATCCAATAGGTTTTATACCTTTGGGTGGTTCCACGAGCTCCCAGACCTGATTAGAATACATTGATTCTATCTCAGATTCCATCGCCTTTTGCCAAAGATCTGCATCTTTGTCTTGTACTGCCTCTTCGTATGTACGGGGATCATCATCATGTTCACCAGGGACCAAGTCTGAAGACTCTCCCAAAAATATGAATCTATCAGGCTATTTAAGAACCCTCCCACTACGACGAGGCACTGGTGCGGTATTAGTGACAGGTTGTACATTATGTTGTGGTTGTTCTACTTGTACTACAGCTTCATGGGTATTATTTGTCCCTCCCACTAGTTCCTCTAAAACGACACTACTCATGGGTTTGTGATTCATTATATAGTCCTCCTCCAAGAATCTTGCATTGGTACTAACAATGACATCCCGATTCTTCGGACTATAAAATAAATATCCTTTCGTTCCCATGGGGTAGCCTACAAACAACCTTACTTCTGTGCGAGATTTTAACTTAGTCGCGTTCTTGTTCAGCACATGTGCTGGACAACCCCATATTCGAATATGTCTTAGACTCGGTTTATCCCCGGTCCACAATTCTAAGGGGGTTTTAGGAACCGACTTAGAAGGTACTAAGTTCAGAAGATAAGCTGCTGTCTCTAAGGCATGTCCCCAAAACGACTTGGGTAAATCCGAATAACTCATCATCGATCTAACACTCTCTAAAAGAGTCCGGTTCCTTCTCTCTGCTACACCGTTCTGCTGGGGTGTGCCTGGTACAGTTAACTGAGATTCTATCCCATTTTCTGATAAATATTCCCTAAATTCTCCAAGCAAGTATTCGCCACCACGATCTGATCGTAGTGACTTGATACTTTTATTAAGTTGCTTCTCCGTTTTAGCTTTGTACTCTTTGAACTTATCAAAGCACTCAGACTTACAGTGCAATAAATAAACGTACCCATATCTAGAATAATCATCAATGAAAGTGACGAAATATTCATAACCACCTCTTGCTTGGATATTCATGGGTCCACATAAATCAGAGTGAACTAATTCTAACAGTTTTTTGGCTCTATTCCCTTTTGCCTTGAAAGGCCTATTAGTCATTTTACCTTCCAAGCAGGATTCACAAACTGGAAATGGCTCCACTGCCAATGAGCTTAAAGGCCCGTCTACTACCAGTCTTTGAATCCTCCTCAAGTTAATATGACCTAATCTCAAGTGCCAAAGATATGTTTGGTTCAAACTAGAAGGTTCCTTTCTTTTAGTAGAGTTAGAAGATGTGTTGTTCAATTCCCTAAATTGCAGTTGCAGTGCAGGTTGACTAGGATTAATTATATACAAATTGTCTTGTAATGTACCAGAACATATAATTCGTATATTCATCATAATAGAAACATTACGATCCAAACAAACATTATAACCATCCAAAGCAAGTTTAGAAACCGAAATTAAATTCCTTCTAAAAGAAGGTACATAAAGACAATTGTTCAAAACCAAAATCCTATCAGAACCAAAAGATAAATGAATAACTCCTACTGCAACTACTGCTACTTTCGTAGCATCTCCCATGAACACGTATATCTCACCATCTCTAAGCATTCTGGATAGTTGGAACCCCTGCATAGAATTACAAACATGATCAGTGGCTCATGTATCTACACACCAAGTGCTCGTAGATATAGCCGCTATAAATTTTCTGTAACTAGAGAAAGAGACATACCAGTATTGTTTGTCTTCTTTGGAAGAGGACAATCCTGTTTCTAGTGACCTGACTGTTTACATCTGAAGCACTTTCCCTTAGGTTTTTCACACCACCCTGAACTCCCACTGCCTTCACAACTTTCTGTGTCTGAGCCTTTTTCTTCTTCTTAATACCTTTCGGTTTAGAGGAAGAACCTTTCTCAGCCACATTCACTTGAACACTCTGCCGAAATAATCCTTCAGCTGCCTGAAGTTCTGTCAGCAGTTCTGTGAGACTATACTGCCTCTTGTTCATGCTGTAATTCAAGCGGAACTGCTCAAAACTCTTGGACAAGCTCATAAGGATAATGTCAATCTGGGTTTCCCCGTCAAGTTCAGCACCAAGGATCTCTATCTCATTCAGATGCGACATCATCTTGAGAACATGATCCCTTACAGGTGTGCCTTCAGCCATCTGAGTGTTCATTAAAGCCTTCATGGCTACTTGCCTAGCAGCCCTATTCTGATCTCCAAAAAGTTCCTTGAGATTAAAGAGCATATCCAAAGCAGTGGCCATAGACTGATGCTGATGCTGCAAAACACCCGACATTGCTGCCAGAATGTAACATCGCGACATCTCATCAGCCTTAATCCACCGTTTATAATACTCTTTCTCATCTTCAGGAGCATCAGCAGCAGGCTGTTCAGGCTTGGGTTCATAAGTGCAAAACTTGTACTCCTCAGCAGTCAACACAATGTCCAAATTTCGTTTCCATTCAATATAGTTAGGTCCGGTAAGTTTGTTATCCTTAAGTATGGTGAATAGTGGATTAAAGCCCATTTTATCATGAGAATCATGCATAAAAACATCACATAAATAAGGGTGCATTAATTATTAAGATCTATTGATTCCTCTAACAATTATTAAAATTTAATGCACTAACATATAAACACCATAAGCTTCTGGTACGCCACGATGTGTGACATGTATACCACCTAATTTTGTTTAAATGTTACTTCGGTCCTATTACTAAACAATATGCCATGTTGGGGTGGACTATATTATTTTTCATAGCTAGGTGTATACCATCATCAAATCTTAAATTATTCGAAATCTATGGAACTTGGTACGCCACGATGGGTGGCGTGTATACCTTCCAATATTCGTAATTTTTCCTTGAATAGAATACTTCAATTCAATATTCATCAATGGTTTGATTTCCAGGTAGTGGAGGAGTCACATCGGTCTCGCTTAAAACCCACAGCCTTACAAGTTCGATGAACCCGTTTTTGACAAAATCGCCCCAAATCAGAAATAAAGAAAATCCGTATTTATTCCTTTCAAAATTTATTAATTTAAGAAGTTTGTTCTAGTAATTTCTATAACATTCTAGACACCATAAATTACATGCCACGATGGGTGACGTATATATAATTTATATTCGTCTTTATGTTAAATTACCTACAACCAATAATGGAGACCATGGGATTTAATTTCATATTAATTCCCTCTCCCACTTAGAATTTTTTTTTATTAAAATTGAGGAATTTTAAAATTAAATGGGGCCCTATGTTGTTATAATTATGTCTAATCATGCATTCAAAATACACACATAATTTTAGCAACATATAACATTTAATTAAATCAATAAATAAAATTTATGTCCATGTCGTCCTAATTAAGTTAAACATGCAATTTTAAAAGAATTACACACATAATTAACGACACACATACTCAATAAATTAAAGCAATAATTAAAATTTAATGGAAAAAATTAAAATAAATTTTCCACTATTATGGCCCTTGAAAAAAAAATCCAGCTCTCAAAAAAAAATCTGCCCCAAGCGCGCCCCGACGCCCCCAGCAGCCCCAGCAGGCCCAGCAGCCCCGGCAGCCCCAGCAGCCCCCGCAGCCCCAGCAGGCCCAGCAGTCCCCGCTGCCGCAGCAGCCCCAGCAGTCCCAGCTGCCGCAGCGGCCCCAGCAGGCCCTTGTAATCGCACAGCGGAACAAAAAACTACCGGAATTGATTTCCGATCGCACATAACTATTACAAAATACCCGGAACAATTACAAAAAAATAGATCTAATACAAAACTAATTTTGTAAAATCTATTCTAACACGATCAACCCTCGTGTAAATTACAACCACGATTAAACCACGTGGAAACCAAAACAAAAATTAACCACAATTAAACCACGTGGGATCCAAACACATAATTAAAATATACATGGCCATAATAGTGGATTAACAACCTGCATCAAAACCAATACAAGCAAAACACTATATACACGCATATATAATTACGACATGGACATTATATCATAAAATGTAGAACCCATTACCAGGCTCTTGATACCAATTGTTGGGAACCACGGACTTAGGGTGTTACTAAGTTTTACGATAAAGATTACGAAAAGAGGATTACCTTGTTAATGGTTGATTCCACGCTCTTCTATTATATTCCCCAATTCCCTTGAGCGAAGTGTGGCCTCCGTCTTCTCAAATTATCCTCTCTTCTTGCTCCTTGGTGGCTACAATATGTTTTCACACAATTCCAAGCAAGAAGAGAATAAAAATATATATAGGCTACAATAGGGACCATGAATAATTAGGTCGGACCTTCTAATTACATCTTGAGCCTAGCCCAATGTAATTAAATATTAATTCAATCCACTAAAAAATTAATATTTGCACTACCTTTCCTAATACCGTAATTTAATTAATTCGGTTCCAATATTATTTGCTTATTAAATTCCCCATATTTAAAATATCATATGTCCATTAATTAAATAAATTACTGATAATTTATTTAATTAATATCTTTTATCCTTGATCATCCACTCAACCTTTATTTAATTATGCCAGAATAAATTCCACCTGCAGGGTTTCACATAATTAAATCTTTTTGAGCTTTCAAGGGGACATCATTAACCCGAATATTATCAGGACATGGATTCCTTCAATAAATAATATCCACCATGTATATAATTCCATCACCCAAAATATAATGATATAATTCAAAAGAATTATTTCATATATAAATCAAAGCATGTAAATAATATACACGTGTAAATTACTATTTCCGGATTAAGAACCTAAGCATTAATAATAACATAGAATCTTAGTTCTCCTTCTTAATCAGTATTAAGGGAACAATTCTAAATTTGATCCTGTTCAATATACACAAAGTATACTAGTATTATTTATTAGTCAATATAAACTAATCTAAATAATACTACAGCCATACCAGTGGATTGTCCAACACCACCTGTGCTATGAACCTTATTATATTATATAACCGTATTTAACAATCTAATATTCTGTATCCCATTTGATACTAGATTGTTCACAATATATAATATTAGACAACATGTAAACATTCAAATGATTCTCAAATAACTGGCCAGAAATAAATGTACATACTTCAAATAAATATTTTCAGTATACACTAACAGCTATATCAGCCACCACTTACAAAAAGCCAGCTAGTAATTTAAGTCAAAAGGAATGCTGGACTCCTCTAGGCACCACAGTCCAAATTTCACCAACCATTCCTCCAGGGATGATTTCTTATCACCCTCAAGCGATTCATTGATCACTGAATTACTCTTCCTTCTCAGGGCGACTTCTTATCTCCTACCATTAACCTATCTTTCACAGGGTTAACTTTTCTAAAACTGCAAACTTCAATATCGAATCATAAATCCCCTCTACTATTATCATTTCTGGGACAGCTAGCAATCCTATGTACATCTTATATTTCTTCCAGACAGTCAACTCTCAACTACTTTCGATGACCAGGACTGTCTAATTACAAAAGCTACTAACAATCCACTGCCTCGGGACTTCAAATAAAATTTCAAAGTCAAAGAATCAATAATACGGGGAGGACAAAGGAAGAATACATAGGTATGACTGAGAGCAACCATACAAGTACATAAGATGGCCAGTCTTAGTACCATACGGTCATAACACATAATTCGGTGGCGTCCCACCAGACCCTTTTTCCACACATACAAATGGTCAACTCATATGCATTGTTTGCCCCAATCAACCGATAGAATTTCCGAGAAAAGAAACAATGTTAAAAATAAAATTTACAAATAGGAAGGGGTGACTCTGATTTGTAATGAAATCAACAGAACTTTCTCACAGGAAAGATAATCAACTTATAGAATAAAAAATAATTATTCTGGAAGCAAAATACATTTCCAGAAAGAAATAGAAGGGTTCAAAAATATCACCTCCCGTTCTGATCCACATTAGCTATAAAACTTGGACATTATAGCAGCCAATGACTATTATCATACTATCCGAACTCACCAAGGTCACACAATCGGGCCAATAACATCCCTTGACATAGAAAAGATAATATTTAGGAATAACGTTGGCGTCTTCTCAGCTGGCATAACAAGGGCCCGCTTACTGCAGAATCCTCACAATCAAACTCGTTTTCTTGAGGGAAAGACTAGAAATCTCTATCAAACATTACTAATAATACCTATGCGAAGGAAACGTGCTCAAGGTTAGGGCAGTTCCAGTCAATCCTCAACAAACGTCAGGGTTACACCTTAGAAACCCTTGACTGAACTCTTAGACTCGCTCATCTAATTGAGTTGCTGACTCACATATATATATATACCTTTCTGCACTCTTTTGAATCTACTTCTAACCTAAATCAGGGACTCAAACCTGTAGCTCTGATACCAACTATGACGGCCTCAACCCCGGGGTCGGGAGTTAACGTCACCAACAACAATGATAATAAATACAATATAATCCAAGTCACTAATTATCCATATCCACGACCCCTTTACCAAGACCTTTTTCAGGTTTAAGTATGATTTAGGCTATACAAATATCACAATCCATTTTACCTAATACAATCCTGACCACTATCTTAATACAGCAACTCGATAGACCATATTTGGTCAAACCCAACTACCTCAGAGGAGCCTGACACGAAAGGAGCTGGAACTCTACCCTGACTATCGTGCAAGAATCTCATAGGCATCTGCAATACATATATAAAATATTATGCAAGGGTGAGCAATCAATTGCTCAGCAGTACAACTATATGAATAACAATAAAACAGTTTACGATAAAACAGTGATAGGAACAGAGATTATAGCTCGTTTACAAAACATGTAAAACATTCATAAACTGGATACTCAAAACTAGCATGCTTTCAACAAAACAAACGTAGTAGTGTGCTGTGTACAGATATCAGAGTTTAATTCTAGCATGCCATTTTCATTTCCAAATCCACTATATAACTTACTTGTTCCGTTACGAGAATCACAAAGCCAAATCAGATACTTACGGATATGTGAAGACAGCTGATCAGGCTATCAACACTGGACGGCTCTCACTTCCATCTTATATACCTGTTCCGGAACTCAGAGACTAGCTAGGTCTCTGACCTGCTGGACTAATCGGTTATATAGTGCGTGCAATCGTATTAGCCTCTTACGCCACCTCAATAGGCCTACTCTGACCCCAATGTATCCCATATCTGACCGTTTTATCCAGTTTTCAAAACACTTGTACCTATCTCATTTTCAAGATCATTTATTTAACCAGCACACATATAAAATCCAGTTCGCAATTCATTTCATTCGAGATAGGTACCTTTCGAAGTTACTTTTCCCCAAAACAATTTGAAAATGGTGATTTATAACTACAGGGGACACGTAACTTAAAACGTTTCTGTTCCATTATGAAAATAAAACATTTAGCTATTCATACGTACTGAACCATAAAAGAATGGTCAGGGGTACTTGCCTTGCAGAGCGTTACAACTATCTCTGATTGACCTTGAACCAATTCGGGACACTCGACTTTATCGCTTTACTATTTGACTATCATGGATCCGACTTCAACGCTCAGGTCCTTCGATTGAGAACCTCGTTGCGCTCGTCGACTGATCACTAGGTTATCTTAGTTTAATATCAAATCTCGAGTCCTTCGACTAGAACCTACAGAGCCGAAATACCCTACGTTAGACGTCCAGGTATGCTTGACATTTCCTCAATAACACATCTACCCATTCGATATCAAATCTCGACTCATACTTATATACATTCTTACTATACACACATCAAGTTAGGGTTCACGTTCTCGAAAATCGGTTCGATGTTCGTTTTCAAAAAATACGTATACTCGTCATTTTATGAAATTAGGGTTATTGGGTTTTAACAGAACATTCACCGCAACATACAATCACGTTCCGCACAGAATATATGTATATACTTATTTATACTCGTTCGACGTTTCGATAATTACAAGGTATGTCCCGAATTTCTGAATTTAATTTCCAAAAATTCGGGCAGCACCTTCACTGTTTATCGGCCTACCCGTCGAACAACTCGACGTCAAATCACAACAACAAACAATCCAACAATTTATTTCACGAAAACAACCGAAATCCAAACCAGCTACAATCCAATTCCCAACCACCGATTTCAGTCAACAACGTCAATTCACAAATTCACCAATACCAACTAAATATAATTATTAATTGTATTTTTGTATTTTTAAATCATATTTTATTCATTTATTTATCTTAAAATATTAGGACTCAGAATAATTCATCACGGTACACCGTCGGCTCGCCGAGGCTTATCGCCGACGGCGGTAAAATTCGCGGGTACCCGACAATTCCGGGTTTCCGACACAAATTTCACCGCTTAATCATATTAATTTCCTGCACAATATTTTATTTTCATTACATAAATATGATCAATTATTTATTGCAGCAAATCAATTAAATAAATAAATAATAAAAATGGCAGAGAACAACCGAACCAAAACAGCCAACACAAAACAGATACACGCCCATGCGCCGTTCAATCCTCCGGCCGCCTCACTGGAAAACCGGAGGCAACCGCGAAATCAAACAGAAATAATAACAAGAATGCGAAGTATTTCAACCAGACTGCACATACACATATGAAACGTGTGTGTGTATATACACAACCCAACCAATCAGAATAGCCATCGAGAACGGCAAGGGGGCCGGAAAAAAAACAAGGCGGCCGACTTACCAGACAAAAAGACGGGGAAAGGCCGTGGGAATGAAAGAAACAGAGGAGAGACCAATAGAGAGAAAACAGAGTGATCGATGAAAAAGAGAGAAGTACGGGAGAGATTAGAGAGAGTTCGAGAAGGAACAAAACAAAAGAAAGGGGGTGCTGTTATTTTATTATTTTGCTGACAGATTCTACAAGAAGAGTACAACATGTGTCCCCCTGGTTATAAAACCGACTCGTTTTTGAAAAGATAATTACGAGCTTTTAAGGCCCGGTTGCCCCAAATCTTACAAATTTACGAACCGAGTTGCACTTTAAACAATATCAGAAAATTACGAAAGTAATCTTAAAATATTATAAATATCCCGAAGTTTATAAAAACATATATTCCGTAATTTTAAAATAATTTTTAAAACGCAATTTATGCCCGCTTTTCTCAAATAAACGAATCAACGCGCGGGTAAAATTAATCCCGAAAATTCCCAAAATAATTTTAAAATTCCCGAAATATTCCCAACTTCAATAAATATGAGTTTCATAATTTTTAAAGATTTCCTGAATTAAATATAGATTTTACAAATAAATACAATCAGAAAATTATACAGGGCTAAATAATTGATGAAATATTGATTTCTGAATTTTATAAAATCCCAAAAATAAATATTGAGATTATAAAATCATAAAAACAACTTTAGGGACAATCCACATATTTACACAAATAAACTTGTATTAAATCCACTTTTAAAAGTGAAAGCAATTCAATACAAGTCCATAATTAATTACACGAACCACCCTGGACACCATAAGTCACACACATAGATAAAAGTAAAACAACACATAGCTGACAGAAGCTATACACATATATTATCCATTTAATAATTCCATAATTACACTTTAATTAAATATAAAAGTATACGAGTCGTTACACTGGAAATGGAAAATATACAAAGTTGATTTAGAAACCGTGTTAGTCCATTTTAGTGCAAGTTTTGTAATCCTGTGCATGTTGATCTATAAAGCATGCCACAGGTTTTTTGTTGAGTAGTAACAAACAGATCTAGGAATTATCATGTATTATCTCTTAAGAATTGCAGCTGAGTTCTTATATTTAAGAACACAGATTTGTAGTAAAATAAATTTGATTTTAATAAATCAAGTCAGTTTTTAATATTTGCTTGTGTGTTTTGCATTAGTACTTTATATCTAAAAATTCATACAAATTGTTTTGTTCCATAAGCAAGAAAGATAATTCAAATTCAAGAAAATACATTCACCCCCCCTTTATGTTGCATTTCATACCTAACAAGTGGTATCAGAGCAAAATCTAAAAGTAAACAGATAAAGATCTTGGAAGTATAGGTGTACAGAAAACAGCAATATCAAGATTCCTGTCTTTGAATATGAAAAAAGAAGATGATGATGTTCATCAGGATAACCAATCCAATGTACATTAAAATTCTCAGTCATGGATCCTTAATTCCTATGAAAAGGGTTCCTGAATCAACAGAATGAGACATGGTCATTCCTGCACACTTACACTGAACTAGAGAAAGAAGATGTTGCTCTTGACAGTGGCTTACAACTCATATTGATCGAGTCTCTTGATAATGTAATGTATAACAACATTATCAATTGTGAGTCAGCCAAACAAATTCGGGAGAAGATAGAGATCTTGTGTGAAGGAACATAAGAGGTGAGATCTAATCAGAGAAGAATCTTGGTGTCACAGTATGAGGGTTTCATGGATAAACCAAAAGAAGGCATAACTGAGGTTTTTGAGAGATTCAACAAACTGATAAATGATTTGCAGGTTCATGATATATACTATGAAGCTGAGGAAGTTAATCTGAAATTCTTGCTCACTCTTTCTTACCACTTGGAACCAAATATCTTTACATTAAGAGAATGAAGAGATTTAGGGAGAATAACTTTGGAGGTTTTTTATGATATTCTTAAAACCTATGTGCTTGAAATGATGTAAAGAAAGTCACTGAAAGCTAGTCAAGGGCATGTTGTGGATGTGTCAAGTGCCTTAGTAGCAAATGGCAACAAAGTGACTGAAGATGAAATAGAAATCCAGACTCAAGTTATTGAAGTTGTTGAACAGAAAAATAAGGAACCTAAAAAATAAATCATTTTAGAGCTGGAAGAGGATGAGTTCTATACTCTTGATGAGTTGATGAAATGGACCAATCTATGGCTTATGTAGCAAGAAAATTTTCAAACATCGGAGTCAAGAAGCCTAGATATTTCAAGGGCAAATGACAAATATCATACGACCGCAACTAGAAAGGAAAGACTCAGTTAAATACAACTGGAAAAAGTGGCTACAAATCAGGATCTGTGGACAAATCAAAGATTATGTGCTATAAATATGACGAACTTAGTCACTTTATCACAAAATGCAGGAAGCGAAAGAAGGTGAAGAAATACAAGACTTATTTGGATATGAAAGCTAAGTATGAAGCACTTCTGAGAAAGTAACAGGGAAAAACTTATATTGCCGAGGGTAAAAGTTGGGATGATATAGATGATGAAGATGATGGTGAAGAATATGGAAACTATGCTCTCATAGATTTGGAGCAAGGAGAATCATATGCATATAAATCTGAGGTACCCATCCTTACTACCATTGATTTAAATATTGTACAATATAAGGAAACTATTTAGAAGATGAGTTTATAAATGTTTCACATTCATACAAGCATGGTGAAAGCTACTGAGGAAGTGAGTAGGCTGTCAAAAATTAATAAGAAAATTGAGATTGAGAAACAGGAGCCAGAATGCAGCCTGTTGGTCTTGAAGTTGTTAAACAAGAAAAAATAAGTACCTCAAAACAAGCTTAAATGTGCTGGAGAAGTAGAAGCAGTGTTAAGAGAAAGAATTGAGAAAAATGATTTGAAGCTCAAATTATTCAAGAATGCATCGCAATCGATTGGTCAGTATCATGAGAAGAACTAACCATGTGCTAACATAGCTATTGGTTTGGACTATGAGGCTGTGAATTCTCATAAAAAACTGAAGATGAAAAAGAGAAGGAAAATGTGAACCAAGATATTTTGTGATGCTTAAAAATGTGAATGCACCCTTGTTCAAAACTTGTGAAGTGAACTTCGGTGAAGTGGAGCTTGTCATCAAGCAGGAAATTACAGATGAAGATAAAGAAAAGAATGATGCAAATTCCACTCTCAACACTGAATGTGAGAAGAAGACTACAGTGAGTCCAACTGCCAAGATACCGATAAAAGAGATCAAGAATAATAACACTAGAAAGAAAAAGAAGAACATAATTGGGAAGACAAGTGTCAACAAAAGTAACAACTATGCCTATGTTGGAGATGCTCCAAGAAAATAGTGTCAAAAATGTGGCTCAACAAATCATGTAACTCACCTTTGTAAAAAGGCTGTTAGTTAGCCAAAGTATGGAGCCTGCAAATACAATGAGTCACAAACAGATGATCTCAATTCTTTCTGTGACAAGTTTGACTGCATTACATGCAACATGAAAGTTATGACAAGTTGTCATAAGTTGAGAAAAGATCTTAAAGAAGTTAACTTTAGATCTGTGATTAAAGATGAAAATGCTGATCAAACTAAGAATGTTGTTCCTTTTGAATGTCCAAGTTCTACTTCTACAAATTTTGTGGGAAAAAAGTGCCCAACACTGATTGGGTAGCTAAACACACTTGAATCTTATTGTGTGCAGGTAAGAAGAATAAAGTCATAAGGATCATTGACAGTGGATGTTTGTTAGGCACAAAGCATGCACTAATAATTCACGCAAGTATACGCGTTCGCAAGTAATATAGAATGATTTCTAGTTCATTCCCATAGAGACTCTGATTAATTATATTTAATTAACACTTACTCACCAATGTATGATTACTTCTCAATGTCAAGACAATAACACTTAAGGTTGATTAACTAATTATTAACTATGAGAATTAAACACTTAAATTAACACTTGAATTAACAAATTAAACACACATGAAATCATAACTTCATTACTACTTCATTCAATAGTTATTGTTATTACCCTTAGCATGTAACAGTGATGATATTAATCGAACAACACGAAACTGTTAAAAGCCAACTTTCGTTGCACAAGTAACATTCTACCAAGCATCCACAATTAAGATAGAAGTTGAATTGGCATCAATTATGTTGAGACCCTATATATCTACAGAATTTGAAAACATAATGACTTAAGCGCACGTTATTCTTTATGATTACACATGGCAAGTAAAACGGTTAGAGTTACCCATTAATCATGCATACAATACATGAACCTATGCTAGCATGGCAAGTTCTAAATCTCAAGATTCACTATCGCTTCACAAGAGATTAACAGGCTATCTTATATGTTCGTAACACACATAAGACAAATAAGCACAACCTATGTTAGATATCATACAATCATCACATATCAAGGTATTAAACAATTAACTAAAGAAATCCATAGTAAATTCGCTACGACCCCATGATCACGATTAACCCATGATAGAACTCATCGTCACCATGGGTTCATATGAAAACATTATAATAACACAACGATATAAACTAATAAAAATACTTAATAAAAACAGAGTACGTCACAAGAGTATTAAGGTTCAAAGTAAAGAAAACTAGCATCCACTGTTACAACGAATTAAAAGAATCACAAGATAACGTATGCTTCTTCTTCTTCGTTGTTGCGTGCTAAAACGGTCTTCTTAATCTTCTCTCCTTGTTACTTGCTCCTTGCTTGATGTGAAAACGTCTCCCAAGATTACTTATATAAGAGTCCACAAGAAACAGCAGTCTCAGAAGCCCAATAGAACTCGAATTATAAAAATCCAGAATCTGAAATTCCGACCCCAGGCGGCCGCCTCCAATCCCACGTGAGCGCCTGCTCTCCAGGCGGTCGCCTGCACACTCCAGGCGGGCGCCTGCACACCTTCTGGAAAATTCCACTTTCTACTTCTGATTTTGCTGAATTCTTCGCACAACTCCCCACAAGTGATTCCAAGTACTTCCCTAGGCTTAATATGATGAAATCCCCCTAATTACGCAAGTTATACCTTGAAATGCAAAAACACTAGAAAAATGCATCAAATACACAAAATACTTGATTTCAAGACATCAATTCAAGCCATTATAAGATGTTCTAAGTGGTATAAAATGCCACTTATCACACCCTAAACTTAAATCGATGCTTGTCCTCAAGCGTCACAGACTCAAAAACAAAATAAAAACATGCATGAATGCAAACTACATGAATGCAGCAATCCCCATCGCGATGACTAAACCAACCAACACATGACATCTCAACAAATCCAATTAGGCGACTAAAGATCAATCAAATCACGCAAGCTAACATACAACTAGAAACATGGTGTGTGCAAATGCTTAACAGATATGCTTTGAAACTAGATCAATTATAATAACTCAATTATCCTCAAGGCAATCACAAGATTATACGAAGAATATATTCTAGACACAAAATGACTTATAACACTTCAAGATCACTGGAGCTTATAACGGAATCATGCTTTTATTCAACACAGTAAACAAATGGCTATTTGATCGTGCAATGAGTGAGGTCCTCAAAAGACTTATGCAATGGCATCCATTTAGCGAGCGCTAGATTAGCAGATCCCAGACTATAAAAGCCTTAGGTCACTAGGCACAAAGTCCCCTAAGAACTTAATAACTCGAATACCAAAGAGCTCACTCGTGATCAATTATGCATTAAACCATAATTTTTTTCTTCTTTTTTTCTTTTTTTTCTTTTTTTTCTTTTTTTTCTTTTTTTTCTTTTTTTTTCTTTTTTTTCAATTTCTGAGCAAGTGCGTTTCGCTCCATCTTGTTCAACCCTAGACTAATCGCATACAATACGAGCCGGCTACTAGCCAATTGACACCTAGCCACAACTAGGAATGAATTCTAATTTTTACTCCAATTTTATCTGTCCATGCCTTTTATCATTAAGAGCCTATCATACATTCTAAGTATAAGCAATAGATTAACCTCAAAAACCATCAAACCATGACAACAATCTAGTCCTTAAGCATACTCTAAGACTTAGTAAAATTACAAGTGTTTCTAGCATGCATGCCAACCTAACAAGATTCAATATCACTCTAACACTATCACTACACTCGCATCAATATCACATATCAATCGGTAAAGCAACACAAAAGGGATCATGGTATATGCATGAGCTAAATGACATGATAAATAAGCTATAAAAAAACTATATGGCAAAAAGATGCAACTATATGAACTAAACTAATAAGAATATGCATCTACATGACACACACAAATATGTTTCTTAACTACCACCCCCAAACTTAATATCTTCACTGTCCCCAGTGAAGGTAATAGAAAGGAACACAGGTATACCTACTCAGAGAAATCATCATCATCATCATCACCCTCAGAGGGTGGAGTATCAGGAGGTGGATAAGCAGAGTCCTCACCAAAAACAGGCCACTGGACGTCAGCTCCAAGGCCTCTGAAAGCAATCCCAAGTGCTAGGGTGAGCTCCTGTGCAAACCTACTCTGCGACTCATACATCACATCCATCTGCCTGGAAAGCCTCCTGTACTGGACATCATCCATCTCTGAACCATCTCCTCCCTGGGCTCTAAAAGAACCTGCCTCACCATGAGCCTGACTGGGCCTAGCCATTGTAGCATCAGCTGCTGGACGTCTTCCTGGGAGATGATATCCCAAACCATGCTCCTCGAGCTCTCCACCCGTCCACTCCTGCATCACATTCAGCGTCGATGAATCAATAGGACCGGCCAACATCTGTAGCTGCTCATAAGAAGGCCAGTGGACTCCAACTGCCTTATACAGCTTCGTGATAATAGAGGCATACAGTATGTTGTAATGCGTCCTCCCCCTCAAAAACTTCAAAATCCCTTGGTAGATGAACTCACCAAGGTCCACATAATACTCCTCATTTAAAATCCCCCACAACAACCTGGCTCTCTCAACTGTAACCTCATGTGCATGCGAAGAAGGAAAAATATTAGCACAAATAAAGGCATTCTATGCACGGGCATACCTTTTCATCGCAACAGCCGGAAAAGAACGATACTCGTTGGATCCCGTCTTAAATTTCCACACCGTGCTCGGCTGACAGAGAGTAGCAATAATCAAATCTGAGTCAAAATTTTCAGGGGTCTTCTCATTCCAATTCTCCTCCTGGGGCTTCCTTTGTCGCTGCCCAATAACACGATGAATCGCCTCGGGCTGATAATCAACAGTAAGCCCACGAACAACAGAATACCCATTCTTGTCGGCCTTGGCGTTCCCATAGAAGTCGTGAACCACACTCATCGGGACCGCCTCCGGTGACTCGCAAAAAGTCATCCAACCCTTCTCTGCAATCATCGGCAATAACTCACCATCCCTCCCCGATGACAAAAATCCCCTCTCCTTCAGAATCGGCTTAGTCAGAAGCCTAGCATACTCCTCCTCAGTAGCCCTATCCACTAATCGGGGCCTCGCAGTAGTACCCCTTGAAGAATCAGCAGTCAGAATGGTGTTGCTGCTATCGACAGTTCGAGATCTCTTTGGTGCAATTGAAACTGAGAATAAGAGTTGTAGAGTTGTGATTTGTGTGTAGGAAAGGGTTTGTAAGTTGAAAGTATATTGGAGGTATATGGAGAGATTGTGTGTATATATAGGGTAGGATTAAGGTTAGAATTAGATTAGGAGTGGGGTTGTGGCTAATTTGTAGGAAGAAAATTGTGGGTAATGGGGTTTGTAGTGTTGTGGTTGTGTTTTTGTGTTTTTTTATGTTTTTTTATAAGCTGAAAAACCGAATTTTCAAAACTCAGGTCCGCAGGAGGTCTCCTGGAACCAGCAGACGGGCGCATACCAGCAAGCGGCCGCCTGGAACCTGTAGGCAGGCGCCTACAAGGTCCCTGGAAAAAATATTTTTTCAGCCAGCTTTTTCCTGATTTTTTTGGGTTTTTGGATAGAGTTCTATATTCTAAGGGTTCCTATGGTCTCATATCTTGGGTTGCCTCCCAAGAAGCACTTCTTTTACGTCATTAGTTTGATGTAGAGTAGTTCGATCAAGTGGACAATAAAACGACACTAACCACTTCACGGTTTTCCGTATCCCCATAATAGTTCTTCAATCTCTGACCATTAACTTTGAATGCTTGGCCCGGATCGTTCTAAAAAATCTCCACCGCTCCATGTAGAAACACAGTTTTGATGATAAATGGTCCATACCACCTTGATTTCAATTTTCCAGGAAAAAGTAGGAGACGAGAGTTGAATAGAAGAACTTGTTGCCCCGACACGAATGACTTAGGAGATAGCTTCCTGTCGTGCCACCTTTTTACTTTTTCCTTGTACATATTGTTGTTTTTGTACACTTGAAGTCGAAATTCATCAAGTTCATTTAGCTGAAGCATTCGCTTCTTTCCAGCTGCATCTAGATCAAGGTTTAACTTCTTCAATGCCCAATAAGCCTTCTCAAGCTCCGCAGGTAAATGACATCCCTTACAATAGACAAGTTGAAACGGGGACATCCCAAGTTGAGTCTTGTATGTTGTTTTATAAACCCAAACAGCTTCATCGAGCTTCAAAGACCAATCCTTCCTTGACAGATAAACAACTTTCTACAGAATACGCTTGATCTCTCTATTAGACACTTCAGCTTGCCCATTAGTTTACGATGATAGGCAGTAGCAATACGATGATTCACATTGTAGCGCTGCATCATAGAAGTGAACTTACGGTTGCAGAAATGCGACCCCTCATTAATTATGATTGCTCGTGGCGTTCCAAACCTTGTGAATATCTGCTTATGGAGAAAACTCAACACCACCTTTGCATCATTCGTCGGTAGAGCCTTGACTTCTACCCATTTCGAGACATAATCCACTGCCAGCAAGATGTACTGATTATTGCAGGATGAGATAAATAGTCCCATGAAATTGATTCCCCAAAGATCGAAGACCTCAACTTCCAGCATCACATTTAAAGGCATCTCATACTTTATAGTAAGATTCCCCACTCTTTGGCAACGATCACACCTTAAAATGAACTGATGTGCATCCTTAAACAACGTAGGCTAGAAAAAACATGCTTGAAGAATACGAGCTGTTGTCTTTTCACCACTATAATGTCCACCATAAACTGTAGAATAACAATCTCGTAATATCCCCTCCATCTCACAGAATGGGATACATCTCCTGATGATCTGGTCAGCTCCTTGTCTAAACAAATATGGTTTATCCCACATGTACCACTTCACCTCATGCAGAAACTTCTTCTTTTGAGCCACATTCATATTAGGAGGCATTATATTACTGACAAGATAGTTCATAATGTCTGCGAACCATGGCTCTTCCTCTTGAACTGCGAACAGCTGCTCATCCGGAAAAGATTCGTTGATCAATGTCTTATCATGTAAAGTAGAATCGAGATTCTCCAATCTAGAGAGATGGTCAGCTACTTGATTTTCAGTACCTTTTCGATCCTTGATCTCTAACTCAAATTCCTGTAGCAAGAGTACCCAACGATAAGTCTAGGCTTCGAATCCTTCTTTGAGACCAGATAGCGAATGACAGCGTGATCAGTGAACACTGTCACCTTTGTCCCAAGTAGATAAGATCGAAATTTTTCGAAACCAAAAACTATAGCCAAGAGCTCTTTCTCAGTAGTGGTGTAGTTCATTTGAGCTCCATTTGGCGTCTTACTAACATAGTAGACCACATGAAAGATATTATTCTTGCGCTGCCCAAGAGCTGCTCCTACTGCATAATCACTTGCATTGCACATCATCTCAAAAGGTTCTCTCCAATCAGGTGCCGTAATAACTGGTGCAGTTATTAAACTCTTCTTGAGAGTCTCGAATGCTGCAAAACATTCATCATCAAATTTGAAAGGCACATCTTTCTCGAGCAAGTTGCACAACGGCTTAGATATCTTAGAGAAGTCCTTGATGAAATGCCGATAAAAACCCGCATGACCAAGAAAACTACGGATTCCTTAAACAGAATTAGGTGGCGGAAGATTTTCAATGACCCCCACCTTGGCTTTATCCACCTCAAGTCCCTTGCTAGAGACCTTATGCCCAAGAATGATTCCTTGTTGCACCATGAAGTGACATTTTTCCCCATTGAGCACCAAATTAGTTTCCACACACCTTTTGAGCACCAAACGGAGATTATTCAAACATTCATCAAACGAATGTCCAAAGACGGAGAAGTCGTCCATGAACACTTCGATATTATTTCCAATCATATCAGAGAATATAGCCATCATGCATCTCTGAAAAGTGGCAGGTGCACCACATAAGCCAAAAGAAACTCTGCGAAAAGCAAACGTGAAAAATGGACAAGTGAAAGTAGTCTTTTCTTGATCTTCTGGTGCAATGCAAATCTGATTGTAGCCCGAATAGCCATCTATAAGACAATAATACTCATGACCAGCGAACCTATCAAGCATCTGATCAACAAATGGAAGAGGGAAGTGATCCTTCCTCGTGGCTTTATTCAACTTTCTGTAGTCCATGCATACCCTCCATCTTTATTCAATTGAGGCGGCTCGTTCTTCTCATTTGCTACCACAGTAATACCTCCTTTCTTAGATACATATTGCACGAGGCTCACCCAAGAACTGTCAGAAATATGATATATGATTCCTGCATCCAGCCACTTTAGAATTTCTTTCTTCACCACTTCTTTCATGATGGGATTAAGTCTTCATTGTTGCTCAACAGTTGGCTTGCTACCTTCCTCTAGCAGAATTTTATGCATGCAGTACGAAGGGCTGATCCCTTTTAAATCTGCTATAGTCTATCTGATGGCCGATTTGAATTCTCTCAAGATCCTCAAGAGCTTGTCCTGATCACTACCTGAAAGGTCAGATGCAAGAATAACAGGCAAAGTAGATGCATCACCTAAAAAAGCATACCTCAAGTGTTCATGCAATCGTTTAAGCTCCAAAGTAGGTGCTGCCTCAATTGATGATTTGAGCTTTCCCTCAGCATTCTTGAGATCAGTATTACCAAGAGATTCAAATGGAATGTCTAGCTTTCGTTTCCAAGGAGAAGCATTTAAATATTATAGTTTCTCATTACCTTCCTCATCTTCACTATCAAATTCCCCCAATAAGGCTTTTTCTAAGGCATCAGACCTTAGCACATGATCAAGTTATGTAGTTACTGTAGAATCAATCAAATCCACCTTGAAGAACTCCTCATCTTCTGTAGGGAATTTCATCGCATTGAATACATTGTATGTTACATCCTGATCTTACACCCTCATAGTAAGTTCACCTTTTTACACATCTATCAAGGTACGGCCTGTAGCCAAGAAAGGTCTTCCCAAGAGAATGGGAATCTTCTTATCTTCCTCGAAATCCAGAATTACAAAATCTGTAGGAAAGATGAGCTTATCCACCTTTACTAACACGTCCTCCATGATGCCCCGTGGGTATGTAATAGAATGATCAGCCAATTGTAGAGACATGTAGGTGGCCTTCGGATCAGGAAAATTTAGCTTTTTGAAGATAGACAACGATATCAGATTGATGCTTGCTCCCAAATCACAAAGGCACTTGTCGAATGACAACTTGCCAATGGTGCAAGGAATGGTGAAGCTACCTGGATCCTTAAGCTTTGGAGGTAACTTTTATTGTAGCACAGCACTGCAATCTTTTATTAGAGCAACGATATCAAGATCATCCAGTTTTACCTTCCTTGAAAGAACACCTTTCATGAATTTAGCATAACTAGGCATTTGCTCCAGAGCCTCAGCGAAAGGTATGTTGATGTGAAGTTTCTTGAACACCTCCAGAAATTTACCAAATTGCTTATCCAGCTTTTGTTTTTGCAATCTCTTAGGAAAAGGTAGTGGAGGATAGAGTTGTTTCTCCCCTGTATTACCCTCAGGCAGAGTGTGTTCTACAGTAGTCTTCCTTGGTTCCCCCTTTTTTCTCCTTTTTCTTTTCTTCTTCATCTACAACTTCAGCTTCTCCATCTTTTGCTTTTTCAATATCAACAACTTTTCCAGACCTTAAGGTAACAGCTTTGATGTGCTCTTTAGCTTCCTTCCTACCTGGCAGTTCAGTATCGCTGGGAAGTGTGCCAGGTTGACGATTGAGCAAGGCATTGGCTATTTGACCGATTTGATTCTCCAAGGTCTTGATTGAAAAATCCTGACTTTTGCACAACAGCTTTAGCTCCTCGAAATCAGCGCTAGAAGGTGAAACATCACCTCCTTGTTGAGGATATGATTGCCTTTGAGCATATTGCTGAGGTTGCTGGAATCCAAGTGGATTAAACTGTTTACTTACGGTTTGCTGATATGGTTGCTGAACAGCATTCTGATTGCTGCTCCAGCTAAAATTGGGATGATTTCTGTTATTAGGATGATAAGTAGTTGGCACAGGCTATTGCGGTCGCTGATAATTGTTCACATACTGAACAGATTCATTAACAAGAGAATACTGATCCGTAGCATGAGATCCTGTACAAAGCTCACAGACAATAGCTATTTGACTGACTCCATAGTTGGCTAAAGAATCGACCTTCATAGACAGCGCTTGGAGCTGCGCTGCGATAGCTGTAGCTGCATCAACTTCTAGAATACCTGCTACCTTACCAGGCATCATCCTTGAGTTAGGTTTTGATACTCATTTGCAACCATAGTTTCAATGAGATTATAGGCCTCAGTATAGCTTTTGGCCCACAAGGCGCCTCCAGAAGCTGCATCGAGCATGGGCCGAGATTGGGCCCCCAAACCATTGTAGAACCCAGTGATCACCATCCAGTCAGGCATACCATGATGTGGACACTTTCTCAACATCTCCTTATAGCGCTCCCAAGCTTCGTACATAGATTCTGTTGGTTGCTGCGCTAACTGAGTAAGAGCACTCCTCATAGCTGCAGTCTTGGCCATTGGATAGAACTTCACCAGAAAATTTTGCGCAAGATCTTCCCAAGTAGTGATGGACCCAGCTGGTAAAGAATGTAACCAATCCTTAGCTTTATCCCTAAGAAAGAATGGGAAAATCCTCAGCTTGATAGCCTCATCAGTGACACCATTATATTTGAAAGTACTGCAGATCTCGACAAAATTGCTGATATGCATGTTGGGATCTTCAGTCGCAGCACCTCCGAAAGAAACAGAATTCTGCACCATCTGAATAGTGCCCGACTTGATTTCGAAAGTATTGGCCTGAATAGCCGGATGAATGATGCTTGACTGAATGTCATCAATTTTAGGCCGAGAAAAGTCCATAAGATCTGGATCTGCTGGAACTATACGATCACCCATGATTACCGGTTCTTTCTTTTCACTCTCTTTATCCGAATCTTCAAAATCTAACTTCTCCGGAATATCAAGAAGTGAATCTGTCTCCTCAGCCGTATCTAGAGTCCTTTTGCGAGTGCGAGAACGTGTTTGCATAAACGCTCGCTAGAGTACCTGAAACACAACCGGAAACAGTAAGTAACAAGTCCTAATCAATGAGTCCTAATGACCACTGATGGCATGTACATAAACTAAACAAATTAACACCGAGTCCCCGGCAGCGGCGCCAAAAACTTGTTAGGCACAAAGCATACGCTAATAATTCACGCAAGTATACTCGTTTGCAAGTAATATAGACTCTGATTAATTATATTTAATTAACACTTACTCACCAATGTATGATTACTTCTCAATGTCAAGACAATAACACTTAAGGTTGATTAACTAATTATTAACTACGAGAATTAAACACTTAAATTAACAATTGAATTAACAATATTAAACACACATGAGATCATAACTTTATTACTACTTCATTCAATAGTTATTGTTATTACCCTTAACATGTAACGGTGATGATATTTATCGAACAACACGAAACTGATAAAAGCTAACTTTCATTGCACAAGTACCATTCTACCAAGCATCCACAATTAAGATAGAAGTTGAATAGGCATCAATTATGTTGAGACCCTATATGTCTACAGAATTTGACAACATAACGATTTAAGCGTAAGTTATTCTTTATGATTACACAGCGCAAATTATTCTTTATGATTACACAGCTCAAGTAAAACGGTTAGAGCTACCCACTGATCATGCATACAATATATGAACCTATGCTAGCATGCCAAGTTCTAAATCTCAAGATTCACTGTCACTTCACAAGATATTAACATGCTATCTTATATGTTCGCGACGCACATAAGACAAATAAGCACAACCTATGCTAGATATCATACAATCATCACATACCAAGGTATTGAACAATTAATTAAAGAAATTCATAGTAAATCCGCTACGACCCCATGATCACGATTAGCCCATGATAGAACTCATCATCACCATAGGTTCATATGAAAACATGATAATAACACAATGATATAAACTAACAAAAATACTTAATAAAAATAGAGTACGTCACAAGAATATTAAGGTTCAAAGTAAAGAAAACTAGCATCCACTGTTATAACAAATTAAAAGAATCACAAGATAACATATGCTTCCTCTTCTTCATTGTTGCATGCTAAAACGGTCTTCTTAATCTTCTATCCTTGTTACTTGCTCCTTGCTTGATATGAAAACGTCTCCCAAGATTTCTTATATAAGAGTCCACAAGAAACAACAGTCTCAGAAGCCTAATAAAACTCGAATAATAAAAATCCAGAATCTGAAATTTCGACCCCATGCGGCCGCCTCCAATCCCACGCGGGCGCCTGCTCTCCAGGCGGTCGCCTGCACACTCCAGGCGGGCACCTGCACACCTTCTAAAAAATTCCACTTTCTGCTTCTGATTTTGCTGAATTCTTCGCACAACTCCCCGCAACTGATTCCAAGTACTTTCTTAGGCTTATTATGATGAAATCCCCCTAATTACGCAAGTTATACCCTGAAATGCAAAAACACTTGAAAACACATCAAATACACAAAATCCTTGATTTCAAGACATCAATTCAAGCCATTATAAGACGTTCTAAGTGGTATGAAATGCCACTTATCAATGTTGCATACATATGACAGGTGATAAAGCCCTGCTATCATAATTTGAGGAGATGGTTGGCCCTTTGGTGATCTTTGGAGACAACAACAAAGGATTCACAATGAGATATGACAAGTTAATTTCTGTAAATATTGTCATTAAAGATATAGCACTGGTTGCAGGTCTTGAAGTGAATCTTCTTAGTGTGAGTCAATTTACTGACAAAGTGTTAGCCCCTTAATCAACTATAGAGGGGGGTGAATATAGTTAATACAATCAATTCGATAAAGCTTCAACATAATCAATAGTTTTTATATTAACTGACAAAAACTTATTACAATCGTACTCTCTCAAAAGGATGAATAAAATATCCTTGAGAGCTGCTGAGTTATGCGAAAGATATAACAATATCGCAATGCTTATAGCATGAACCTAATATGTGCTTTATATAGAGCACATCTATAAAATGTATAAGGAATCCTATTCTATCAACAACAAGGAAACCTATACAATTGCTTCCTGATATAAAGTCCTTCACCATCTTCAGTTCCTGTTTTCTTTTCCTTCTCAAAGATAAACTGATGTGACAAATACTGATTTCATCATCCGTTGACAACATCATGCGTCGATATCATCATCCGTCGATTATCAACATCCGTCGATGTCCTTATCCATCGATATCAACATCCGTCGATGTCATCAACATCCATTGATTTACAAGTTCTGATATGAACTTCTGATAGTTTCTGTTTGATATCATCAATTGCTCCTAACACAAAGGTTTCAAGGTCATTTTTAAAAAAGAAGATTGCTCAATCACAAGCAAGAAAAATGGTGAAATTGCTCTAAAAAGATGTTGATTGTTGATTTAAATTCAGCAAACAAGGACATAATTTGTTGCTTCTACACCAAGGCATCTAATGGAAAAAATAAACTCTGACACAAGAAGCTCTCTCACTTAAACTTAAAAACAATCAACAATCTGGTGAAAAGGGAATTAGTGAGAGATATTCCAGCTTTGGAATTTGCTCAAAATGAAGTTTGTGAGGCTTGTCAAAAAGGGAAAATGAAGAGGTATAATCACAAAAGTAAAGCTGTGAATTTCATTAATGCTTCATTACAGCTTATCCACATGGATTTGTTTGGACCTGTTAATGTCATTTTAATATCTAGAAAGAAGTGTGCATTGATGATGGTGGATGACTACTCAAGATACACTTGGGTGGAGTTTATGCATTCAAAAGATGAAAATCCACACATCATCATTGAATATATAAAGAAAATTGAGAAGCGGGTTAAAGATCAAGAATATGTGAGAAGATTAAGAAGTGACAATGGCACAGAATTCAGGAATGGAATTCTGAGTGATTTCTGCAAGGACAAAGGCATTGTTCAAGAGCTCTCAGCTACAAGAACACCTTAACAAAATGAGTAGTTGAAAGGAAGAATAAGACTCTAGTTGAAGCTGTTAGGACAATGCTGCAAGATGCCAATATGTCAACAAATTTTTGGGAAGAAGCTGTTAACACATCATGTTACACTCAGAATATATATCTACTTAACAAAAATATTGGCAAGTCACCCTACTCAATCCTGTCAAAAATAAAGCCAACTGTTAACCATCTTCATGTGTTTGGAAGCAAGTACTTTGTGCTAAAAGACAACTCTGAATATATTGGAAAATTTGACTCTAAAGTATTTGAATCTATTTTTATGGAATATTCATTGGAAAGGACAGCTTACAGAGTCTATGTGCTAGAGTAGAAGAAAAACATGGAAAGCACAGATGTGACATTTGATGATGAAAAATGTCCAGGCTTGGAATGCCTTGATGAGAATGAAGCTTAAACTTTAAAATTTAAAAACCTCAATTTTGATAGTGATTCTAAAGATAAAGCTGAAGTCAACATAAATAGTAGAGTGGAGGAAGAATCAAGTGAACCTATGAATTCATCTCAAGAAAGAAGCACACCTAAATTTGGTGGCACAAACTCAAGGGGAGAAAGAGTTGATGATTCGGAAAGTCATGCCAATAATGGAAAAAATGAGGATAATTCTAGTCAACAAAATTATCACACCAGAAAATGGGATAGGAATCACACTAGAGACACTATAATTGGTGACCATAGTGCTAGAGTGAAGACTAGAAGTGCCACTGCAAATAAATGCCTACATGCATACTTTCTGTCTCAAATTGAGCCTAAGAAAACTGAGGAAGTTCTATCCGATCCTGATTGGTTAACTTCTATGCAATAAGAGCAAAATTAGTTTGAAAGAAATAAAGTATGGTAATTGGTTCCTGCACCAAGAAACAGAAGCATAATTGGAACAAAATGGGTGTACAGAAATAAAATGGATGAAAATCGAATTGTGACAAGGAACAAGGCAAGACTAGTTGCCAAAGGCTACTCACAAGAAGGAATTGATTATGATGAAACTTTTACTACAGTTGCAAGGCTTGAAGCAATTAGAATTTTCTTTGCATTTGCTGCACATTCCAATTTTAAGGTGTATCAACTGGATGTGAAAAGTGCATTCCTTAATGGTGAATTGGAAGAAGAAGTCTATGTGTAACAACCACCTGGCTTTGAAGATCCAGAATTTCCAAATTTTGTCTACAAACTTTTGAAGGCTCTCTATAGATTGCAGCAAGCACCTAGAGCATGGTATGACATATTATCATAATTTTTGCTCAAACATGGATTCACTAGAGACACAATTGACAAGACTATATTCTACATGCAACATGGAAATAACATCATCCTAATTCAAATCTATGTGAATGATATCATTTTTGGTTCTAATAATGAAAAAATATCTTAAAGATTCTCAAGACTCATGCAGAGTGAATATGAGATGAGCATGATGGAAGAACTAAGTTACTTTCATGGCCTTCAAGTTAGCCAAAGAAGTGATGGAATCTTTATCAGTCAAACCATGCATGCTACAGATCTTTTGAAGAAATTTAAAATGGTGGACTGCTCATCTGCATCAACTCCTATTTCTATAGCTACCAAATTGGATGAAGATAAAAAAGGGAATAGTGTAGACATATCAAATTATAGAGGAATGATTGGATCTTTTCTTTACTTAACTGTAAATAGACCAGACATCATGTTTGCTACATGTCTGTATGTTAGTTATCAAGTAAATCCTAAAGAATCACACTTAATGGATGTCAAGAGGATTTTCAGATATTTGAAGGGAACACCAAACTTGGGATTTTGGTATCCTAAGGGAACTGGTTTTTAAGCTGTTGGATACACAGATGCAGATTTTGTTGGATGCAGGGTAGCCAGAAAAAGTACAAGTGCAAGTTGTCAATTCCTTGGTCAAAGACTTGTATCATGGTATAGTAAGAAACAACAATATGTGTCAACTTCCACAGCTGAAGGTGAAATATAGATGCTGGAAGTTATTGTGCTCACGTGCTTTGGATTAGAAATCAACTGTGGCACCCTTCAAATTCGGGTCATAGACTTGGGGGTCACACCATAATATAAACCTGTATAAAATATAATATATGCAATGACCCTAAACATCCACGGATCACAACTGGTTAAAGTATAAAACAATCCACAACCTTAACTTATGTTACAACGTTCCAAATCCCAACTATTTAAACTTACAACTTATAACAAAACATTCTTACAAACTTGTAAAAACTTATAACTATAGCATAATACTTCTGCTAGCTCTTTCCAACACTCAACTTGAAATCCTAGCTCAGAAACTGGTCTGGGGATCTTCGCAAGCTCTTTCCAACACTCAACCTGGAATCCTAGCTCAGACATTGATCTGGGGATCTTCGCTACTATCAGTTTCCTTCTTAAATGGAAAAAAATACAAAAAGGATCGCAAGGGGGAGCTAACTAACTTAGCAAGTCTCATAAATAATACCGAGGTTAAACAATGATCAAATGAAATTATTCAGAGAAATTAAGTTTCTTGTTAAACAATTATTAGAATTGGATATTCACATTTTAATTTGAAAAACCAAGGTTAGGCTGCTGATCAGTCACGCATTAACCCCGAAAAAGTCACACAGCCCTGTTCTCTATACTGGATCCAAGGTACACATTGCCCGAACACGACCACGAATCTGGTCTAACTGTGAATCTGGTACACATTAAAAAAACTATCCAATTCTATAATAGTTCAATATTATAAACAATGTAATTCAATAGAACAGGATCATAATCAACGTTTATAAAACATTTGTCTAAAAACATTAAGTAAATCATGAGTATCACAAGGGTATATCAAAGTATGTATGAAGAATGGCTTCAAGTCTGTAAAAGAATCGGATACATGATGAAAAATGGTTTAAATGTAATACAAAGTTGGGTTCCTTATTGTTACAGTGTTTGTAGGATATAGGTGATACCCTATGTTTGGTAGTTCTGTTTCAGTATTGGTGTGGATATATTTGTGGAGTAGTATCGTCTTTGTGTGATATAATATCCGGGAATTCAACAATCAATGGTTCTCAATAGAAATGGTTTATAGTTCAAACATTAAATGATTTGGTCAGGGTTTAGGGCTAAGAAATTTAACTAACACATACTATAATATAATATATCTCAAGTATATTCAAAGAACTTGCAATATAACATTAGAACGGTTCAGGGTACTTGCCTTATCTCAACGATTTCAACTTCCCTTGTACTCGTCTAATAGCACTACTCAATGGCCACTTGCATTCCTTTCCTACGCCTCGCTTCTTCTTCTAGACATAATAATCATCTATCGATACTTAATCCCATAGCATTCGAATCGTCACACAGTCGACACAAGCTTCCATCAACCCTTCGTTTCACCCAAATCCGACTTACGGTTTAAAAGATAAATCCAAAGAGTCAAACTATAATCACATAAGTATAAAACACATTAACCAGATAGCACATAACACTTAAGGTATTCGATAAAAATAATTTTAACAATGAAGGTTCAGAGTTAAAATGATTTTTCTAGCATTTAATATGAATTTTTAAATATTTTTCGAAATTAAAATGGGTAAAAGAATCGTTTTATAAATAAATAATGAAATTTGAATACCCGAATTTAACTTTAAAACCATTTATAAATAATTATCAATCATTAAACATAATTTAGAAAAATATTTTAAGACTCGAAATTATTTTCCGGAATTTTTAATCAAAAAGAATAATTAAATTCACTAAATTAATCAATTAAAATTAATTAATAACTAATTAAATTAATTAATTAATTAATATTTAAATTAATTGACCAATTAAATTATTAATTACTAATTCAAATTATTTAATTCAAATTTTTGAATTTATAAATAATTAAAAGTATTTTTTAAATCAAAATAAACAAGGTTTAAAATATTTTAAAAAGAAAATTTAAAATGCAAGTTCTGGAAACTTCGTGGACTAAACTGTATCTTCTTCGAAACTACAGGGACTAAACTGTAAATTTGACAGCCTTGTCGGAGCTTCACCAGAGATGGCGATTTCGGCCACCTCAGGCCACCACAAGCTCCAGATATGGTCTACTAACTGACAGGAATTTATCCATGCAATCAAAATCAACAAACAACCAAAGATTTGGCCGGAAAATATTCAAGAAACTTGTCGTCGCCGACGAGCTCTTTATTTTCCGATTTGATCGATCCAGGAATCCTCCCATGGATTCAAAGACATGATTCGACTCCTGGAATCATTTTAAGCACGATGGTATCAACCAATTTCATCAATAACCCCTGGGTAAGATAGCCCCAAATTTCAATTGAAAATATTCATACTATTCAAGAACCCTAATTTCAATTTTAGAGAATCAAACACACTTTTGCACATGATAGAGAACTCCAAATCAATCCTATGACATACCAAAATGATCAGAATTCAAAGATCTACAACATGCAATCATCAAATCATATCAAGCACTTCTAGATTATAAAATTCTATTTTAATTCTAATTATTTCAAATTAAATAAAAAAATAGAAAATTACCATAAATTTCTACAGTGATATAGTTTCTAGAATTTGATCTACTGGTCGAAAGCTTCGATTCGGTTACTTGTACTTCGAAAATGGACTTTCCTAACGCCTTCGAATCTTAGTTTGATTATGAATGAAGAACGCGATGAATACTTATATTTTCTCTCGATAATTATAGAATTTTACTGTATAGTTCTGTTTATCTGTACAAGATAATGTACTGTAAAGGCTATTTATATTTACAGAATATTGTTACCCCGTTGGATCATATCAGATATAAAAATAGAATTCTTAATAACTAAGTATTAATAAAACTGATCAAATTCGGTACCCATTTTAGGATAAATATCAAAATTGAGCTTTTAAATAAAATTTTGGGGTTCCGGGCTTTTGTTTCTCGTACTACGAGAAAATATAATATTTAAATCAAAATATCTCGTATATCGAAAATATCTGGTCTACCGGTTTACCGGAATGATTAAATAATATTGTAAAATTTGTACCGGAAATCGTACAGCTAAATCCGTAGTCCGGATCGAAAAAGTTATAACACGGAAAATGCTCGGAATAATCAAATTAGGCTAGAAACGAGTTTTTTCATAACTTTCGGGTTGTAAAAACGTATAAACCATTACGGTTAAACAGTTCCCGAATAATCATATTAATTAATAATTAAATCAAAAAATAATTAATTAAATCTATAAATCAGTTATAAAATCATATAATAACATATAAATTACTAGAAAAATATCAAAATAATCTATACCTCATTCTGGGAATACAAAAATTAAGATTTCGCAAATTTTATCACATACGAACAACAAACACGGAAACCAATTAACACATAATTCACAAAAATTTACTTAATATTCACATAATATTCATTTATCATCAAAAATAATTACACAATAAAACCCGGATATTACAACAACTGATGGACTATGGCATAGTGTTGTACGAAATTCCAACCATGTGTGACAATACTAGTGCTATATTCATTGTTGCTAATCTAGTTAATCATTCTACAACTAAGCACATTGATTTAAGGTACCATTTTATTAGAGAACGTGATGCAAATGGTACTATTTAGATCATTTTTGTTCCAACAGAAAGACAGTTAGCTGACATTTTCACTAAACCTTTGGATTAAGCAACTTTCACTAGACTTATAAGTGAAATTGGTATGTTAAATTCTTCATCCTAAAGGCAAGAACTCAACTAACTAGTTGTAGCAGATTAATTCCTGATGAGTCAAAATTAACTTGATTTAATTGGGAATTTACTGAAATATGAGTTATAAATATTTCAGGATTCTCTGTATATATTTATTCTTCAAAATAAAATTCAACTTGGAATATTTCTAATTCTGAGAAAAACTATCCAAATGTTAGTTCATATCATTAATATGTGAAATTAAAATAAGACGGATATAAGGCAGATCAAAAGTATGTAGAAAACTGAGTTCTCGATAAATCTAAATGACTTTTCGATAAGTCATTTAGTGACTTCTCAATAAGTCTATTTTTATAACTTCCTGACGGACTTTTTGATAAATCATTTTATGACTTCTTGACAAGCATTATAGAGGTCTCGATATACATATTGATATAGAGTTCTCTACAAGTTCAAATTTTGATTTATCAATAACTCAGAACTGAAACAATTTAATTCAATAAATAATTTTAGTAAAATACTTTTGATATAAAATCAATTCCAATTTTATGTTGATTTCTTCAATATAAATTAGAATAATTGAGTCCAATAAGGACAAGCTGGGTATTTGTACAACATCTCGATAAGTCACTATCTAGTTCTCGATAAGAATCAATAAAATGACATCTAGATATGAGTTCTCTATAGGTCATGTGACTTTTTTACAAGAAAATACCAACAGTTCACTCCTCATTTGTCGATAAATACCCTATAAATACCCAGACATCTCGACATAACCCATCTTTACGCTTTTGAGATCTCAATTGATCTAGTTTCTATAAATTTTCACATTCTCAACAGTTTCAAGCTTTTTTTCTATCAAATCACTTACCCATTAAAACCCAAACTCTTCAATGGTTGCTAACAACGTGTGGGCTGTAATCCTCAAAGATGGAACCAACTACTTGGATTTTCTGGATCCAACCCAAGCACCTGATAGCTACAAGTGCTTTGTTAAGTTCATTTCTGATTCATATCTTTCAGGAGGCTTAATTGTGAACCC
The DNA here is from genome assembly GCF_009905375.1 of Apium graveolens. Classification (NCBI taxonomy): domain Eukaryota; kingdom Viridiplantae; phylum Streptophyta; class Magnoliopsida; order Apiales; family Apiaceae; genus Apium; species Apium graveolens. Next base: position 73,629,464 of record NC_133652.1, on the reverse strand, counting down.
AATGTTCTACCTGGATGTCTTAAACGATTTCTGGAACATTACAGTAATCAACACCAGTGTTCATGAGAATCAGGCAGTTTCCATGGTGGTTAACTGCACAATCAGGGGTGTTATTGTGGAGTTCAATGTTGATGACATCAAGAAGGCTTTGGGTATTCCTACAGACAACTTTGTTGAAGCTCCCATAACTCAAGAGTTGGCTGAATTCACTGACTTTATCAACTACAGTGAAAATATAGACATGGCCAGGCTCAACAAAAAGAATCTGAGAAGGGAGTGGTCCTTTTTCTTTGAATCAATTGTTAGGGCCTTCACATATAGGAAAACTGGCTATGACAACATTTCAAGTGTGGTGCAAAAGCTGGTATACTCAATGGCCTACAATAGCCACCTCAATGTTAGAAGCCTAATACTGGAAGAGCTAAGCACAAGGCTCACAATGCCTTTGGTAAGTAGAGGTAATGAGATTATCTTTCTTAGATTTATTACGTCTACTTTAAACCATAAAGTTAATGACATACATGTGCTAGATGGTATAAACAGAAATGAAATAGACATTTGTAAACAAGTGTTCAAAATTTTATTTGGATCACTTAATATAAAGAATCAAGTTAAGGTTACGATAAGTATCATTGACTTTATGTTGGAGAAATTTAGAAACTATTCTTATCATATGCCTGACATAAGGAGCACTGTAACTTCTAGCTCAGCTATGACATCAGGTCCTGCAGTAGCACAAATGCAGGAACACCCATAGGTGCCTACCACAGCTGCAACCCTTTCTTCACAAACATTATATGATAGTCAACCAACTACTTCATCCTCTTAAAAGAATGGAGTTAGTAAAAAGAAGAGGAAGCAACAAACCCTAGTAGTTGTTAGTGAAAGTGATGTGGAACAACCAGAAACTGAGTCATCATTGGTCAAAAACCCAAAGAATAAAAAAAAATTGAGTTGACCACACAAGTGACCACCTCTGCATTTTCTTAAAAAGATGCAGTTGTAATACAGGGGCAAAAACAGACTCTAGTGGCACCTTCTCAACAAGATGTCACTATTAAAACAAGTATTCTCCCCAATGCACCTTGTACTGAGTCTACACCCCCTCTTGGGCACTCTCAAGAGGGTGAAAGAAGTCAAATGCTTGGCACACACTCAGAGGGAACATCAATTGAAACTCTCTTATCTATTTAAGGGGAGTTTCCAACACTTATACATGAGCTCACAAATCTTATTTCTCAAATTTATTTAACCTTTAATGAAGGACTTGAATCTTCCTTTCAAGCTCTCCCAAAATCAAGTGACATAGTTCAAGAAATTGTGCTCACAACTCAGGCACAATCTTTAGATAGTGAGAGGCTACATGCTGAGGTAATCCTTGATGACACCATCACAAACAAAGGGATTTCATCAATTTTTACTGAAAACCCTGTGCAAGTTTCAAAAGCACCTTCATGTGCACAACAGTCTTCCCAAACTAATAGGTTTGAGGGTAGTACTCTTGAGGGGGAGCTACTCAAATCCTTTCCAATTCAATTGGAGGTTTCTCATGAAGAAAAAACTCCCATCAAAACCCTAGTTGAAATTGCTTTAATAATTGAAGCTGGGAGTTCAATTACCAATGATCCATCTATTCAAGCACTCAGGCACATTCAAGTATGAGTTCCCTGCAATAGAAACACGATTTGAGGATATGGTACATGACAGTAACCTGGTCAAATTCACTTCGATTTAAATAGAAGTTCACCCATCTAGTGAACAACACACTATCATAACCACAACACCCACTGTGAGTTCAGCTGTGACTCCTGTCACAAGTACAGTTTCACCTTCCATACCTTCCACCTCAACCAACACTAACCAACCCTCAACCTCTACACAATCACCATATATCCTATCTCAATGGGTTCAAGACACTCAAACACCAACCCAAACAGTGGATGAGATGCTGATAGATTAATTTGAAGGTTTTGCAAATATTGCTCATCAACTGCTAACCTCAGACATGTCCAATCAAGACTACCAAGCCATCCTTCTCACCTACAGGGAGGAAGTGGAGAAACATAAAGAAAAGATTATGGATGATGCTGATAGAGATGGAAATATGGATGCCTGGCTCTTGAAGACATTTTTAATAGATATGGAGTAGGCATTCACAAGGTTTAGGGAGGAGTACATAACAATCCTTGGAAGTAATATAAAAGTGATCACTCCATATGACATATATGATGCCATCACAGAGGTATACAAAGCTCAACTCAAAGCTTTCAATTATATTGGCAAGGCTATTGAAAAGTCCCTGGATGGTCATTAAGGTGAAGTCAATGAGATGATCAACATGAGAATTGATGAACTGATGCCCACTCTAAATGATATGAAAACAAAATACATCAGGTTCTCATACAAGCTACAAGCTCTATCTATAACTCATGTTGAAGAAAGTATCAAGAAGCTAAGGGATTCCTTTATTTCCTTACATAATATGATCCAAGAGCAAATCACCAACCACAATGACAGCAGGGTCAAGTTGGATCAATTATACAAAGCTAGGTATGAGCCTTCTACTTTGGTTATGGAGGAGATCAAAAATGCAATACAAAATTCTCTTGGTATTTCTCTTCAATCAAGCTCACTGTCTACTCCTTCCACTTCCACCAATCTTCAAATTCAAGCTCTTCAACAGCAAGTAATAGATCTACAAGCCACAAATGCATATCTCTCAACTCAAGTCTCCCAACTGACTTCCCTTGTGCAAAGTCAACAATGAAAGGTTTCGAGCACCTAAATGCAACAGACACAATATAAAATTAAATTAAAACCAGAATAAAATTGAAACCCTACGCAGGATCCATGCAAAAATAGATATTTAATTCGTAGTAAGAATCTTTACCTTAAAGAAGCTTTAAGAGTTCATTAATGAAGGATTAATGAAGTTCCAAATCTTGTTGAATCACCACGTATCCCGCTCTCACGATCTACGCTCTACGATATCCACATGAACACTTTTCTTGAAGGATTGATGTGTACTAGCACCCGAAAACTCCATCTCTATCTCTCTTCTTCTTTATCCTTGAACGGATAGGGTTTTGTAAACCATATATCCTTATTTATAAATCAACCCTCAAAGAGTTTTTATATAGAGAGAAGAATGAGTTTTCTAATTATAATTTAATTATAATTAATACTAATCAGAAATCCCAATTTATTATTTAATTAAGTCACACTTAATCGATTAATAACTTATTTCAGAATTATTTTAAGTAATTTCTCTATTTTATTTATTTAATTAATTAAGTCTTACTTAATTAACATCATAAATAAAACAAATTACTTATTTGATTTAAATTCATAATTTAAATTATTTCTCCTTCAAGCGTTCTTTGTGTGTGACCCTGTAGGTTATTATTACGTTGGCAATAATTTTAATATCTCATATTAAAATTAAAAATAATGAGCGGCATCTAGTAATACATAATTGCTACCCAAATAATAATAATTAAATCAATGATTCAATTAAACCTTTCATGATAATGTACAATATAATATAATCTCTTTAACCAAATATTATAGATTAAACTAGAGGCATGTAATGTGTCATCCTCAGCATAGTATAATCCGGGTTTTCTTGATCAATGAGTAGACTATCGTATCAAATCAACATTTGAGCGTGGCCCCGCATTTCACAGTCTAGCTCACACAAGAGGCCAATAATATCACTCTTTCAATTAGGAAGGTTAAATCATTTCTAGATCATTCATATTTCTCATACGATTCATAATATACCAGAAATACACTTTTATCATTACCCGGTCAAAGATAATTTTTAATGCAATCAAAATATATTAATTCTCGTATAAAAATATAATGATTTCAAGTCCAAGGACCATTACATCATTATCACAGTGAGAATTACTTATGACACAACATGCATGTAGAATCTCACATTGGGTCTGTCCAACACCATGTACATATACATATGCTCGTGTTTTTTACTTTAGTAACACTATACCTATGATCAGTGAGATGTGATCATCAGTCAACAAACATACTAGTCTTAATGCATTATTATTGTCTGTTAGGTCCCAATGTGTTTGTAGAAGGGGGGGTTGAATACAAACAGTACCGAATAATCGAATAAATGCGGAATAAAAAATGTGAAACAAAATTCAAGTTAAATAAAAATATTATTAAACTTGAAAGGTGTTACAACAACTGTATCGATTACAAGGAATTAATCTCAAATTAATTATCACAAATCTAGAATAAATTCGACATGAACTTTTTCTATTTTTGTAATAAAAAGATTCAAATGCTAAACACAATTTGAGATTAAGTTCTAGGGATTTTGATCCGCTAGATTGTTACACAAGAACAAGAGAATGATTTCTAGTTGATTGGATTTAACATTACAAACTAGAAATTGTGATCTTGAATTAGCAGATAAGATGAAATATTTGGCTGCTTTTTCTCTCTGTATGTTCTTGACTTCTTTTCTGTTGAATTATTAATTCTTGAATGGCTGCTTCTGTCTTTTTAATCAATCGACAGAATGGAATGAACTGGAATGACAATCCCATAGCTGGTAGGACTTTCGGTGAGACTATCCTTTGAACTAGCAGGACAATCTCAACAGCTAGCAAGACTTTCGGTATGACAATCAAATGAACTAGCAAGACTATCAGAATGAACTAGCAAGACAATCTCCTCCCAGTGTAACTTTCGGTGAGACTATTGAAAATGGTCTGGCATGATAATCGGTATGACAATCCTGATTGTCATGCTAGTTCATTTTCAATTGTCTTGCTGATTTAATGCAGATTTTAATCCAATTAAAATTCTGAAAAACCTTAATATTAATTCAGAATTAATTAATCAATTAATTCAATTAATCAATAAATTAATCTTTGCAGATATAATTTATTTTCTTAATTAAATTATATGACTTAATTAATTAATAGAGAATTAATACTAATCTTGAGCAGCAACCATTCTTCTGAAAATCACTATCAATTATGAATCAATTCCACCACTTCAATGTTGACACTCGATGTACTGTCTGGTTCATGAGTGACTACTTCCGTGACGTTTCTTCATGTCTTGACTTTGACACTTTGATTTTCTTCAGATTAAATCCTTGTAATTATCTGATACCCTGACGAGATCTCTGTCACTTGATTAAATCCACAATCTTGATTTGCATCACTGAGGCTTGATCAATTTCTTGAACTTCTTCCAGTGAATTAATTCGTCAAGTCTGTAGATGAACCTTGTCTCTGAATCCTTTGACAGATATTACTTTGCGAGATCTCTTTGACGGCAGATCCACTATTTACTTATTACATTCTTATTTGAGTTGAGTTGAATCCTCGAATATACAAATAGGCTATGACATATGACTTACAATCTCCCCCTATTTGTTTGTTAGACAATAACACACAAATACCTAGAGGATAACTCAACTAACAAATAAGAAAAAGATATAAAAAGAAATGCAAAGTAAATAGTAGAAAAGTTATGGACTAGATTTAACATTTTCCAGATTCCAAGTAGATGTTCCTCTAGACTGAACATATCTTCAAGTAGTTCCATCTTCATTTGTACAACTACATTTCCTGTTGAGAAGCCCATATCTCTCTTGCTTCTCCCCCTATGAGAATCAACTGATTAAAGAAGATCACCTTCGTTTACCACCTCACCCGTACAATAGGATCCGCAGATAAAAACCAATGATACTCCCCTAACAGCTTCTTCCCTTACTAGAAAATCACCTTGTGTTTACCACCTCTCCCGTACAATAGGATCCGTAGTTACAAACAACAATGGTATGGTGTAGTGTACATATGATCTTTTTCTTCCTCCCTGCTATTTCTCCCCCTTAGTTGAGGAATCCTCCAAACTATTTCTTAAGCTTTTATCTCCCCCTTAGAGAAGGAATGTATGCCGTTGTCTGAAGGAGTTCTCATATTTCACTTGGTTGGAACAGAAATAACAAGTAGTTTCTCTTACTTCCTCACTGTGAGTGTGTGATTCTATTTTAGTGTACCTCACATGTGTTTCACTCTTCTCTCCACTCGTGTTTACACTCATTCTCACAAGTGTATCACTCTTCTCTCATAGCTCCATAATCCAGCTGTACCTGCAAGGAAAATCACCTTAGCCATCCTTAAGGAGGTCACAGGTGGTGCAATGGGAGTTCACAAATCCCCATCCTTGTTAAACTCGTTAGATGAATCTGAGTCATAATCTATAAGTTGCTAGTTTCCCTTTTAGGGTTCCAGATTTGAATTCTGGGAAGGTAAACAATGATCCAACGAATTTAGCATAAAGATCAAAGTTCCCTTCTAATGTCTGTGAAGACATTTCCTTGTGACTCATCAGGTAATATCTGAATCATTGTCAACAAGTTGCCGATCTGCACCTATGTCAGATCCACTATCCGCAGATGCATCCAGGGGATTTAAGCCTGGGGAGGTAGACACTGACCACTGACATATGGCTTTTGGATCAGTATCCTCTCCTAAGACCTATAAAGGCAATTGGTCCATTAACGAACCTTGAACAATCGAATCTGACCTTAAAATGGTCGAAACTCTTGTTTCCATCAACTCATCCTTTGTGTGTGTAACCTCTCCTTGTGCATCAAGAATTGTTTATGTTTGAAGTGGTGACACTACATCGGATGCCTTGGCCGACATGCAAAATTCAATAGACGCACCCTGTTAAGAGAATGAATCTAGAAACTGTTTTTATGCCTTTTCAGCCATTATATCTTTTTGAGAAGATGTATGGGGGCTAGCAGTTGTCTCGGTTTAAATACTACTCATGTATGTAGGAGACAGAGCTACTGGGTTGACTACAGAACCTTCCTTATATGGTGCACTAAAGCACTATCTCCCTCACGCTCATTCATACTACATTTAGGGTGCGTTTGGTACAAGGTATTCAACAAAGGGAAAGGGAAAGAAGTGTGGTAATTCCCTTTGTTAATGTTTGTTTAGTAAAAACAATCATTCCCTTTCCCCTTTTTTAGTTGTAGGTTTACCCCTTATTCCTCAAACTCCATTCCCCACCTCCCACTAGGTATTTGAACACCCTTTCCCACTTTTATTTTCTTATTTCAATTATAATTTAAATTTTGGACCAAAAAAATACATCAGTATGCAAAATTAATTTCAAAAATTAAAAATAATTTATAATTTAGTTTTTATAAATTAAAAATAATTTTGATATAAATTTATATGTTACTTTATTAAAAAAGTTAATAATGCTATTAAATAATTAAATTTGTTTATTTATTATAATGTTAATATATTATACTGTTATAATATAAATATATTTGACTATATTGAGATTGTTTAATATTAAAAAATAAAAAATAAATATAATCATGTAAATTTTCATTCCGTTTCCGGATCTGAACCAAACACGTAAAACAATTCTGGGTCTTTACTTTCCTTTCTCCTTCTTTCCCTTTCTCGATTCCATTCCGATTCCCCGAGATGAACCAAACGCCCCCTTAGTGGTAAGAGAGTGTTGGTTGGTTCTGTTTCTGTGTTTGTCTTTACAGTCTGGGATAGATGTTGTGGGTTTTCAACCTCATGACTGTCTATGAAAGAAAGTCATTGGAGACTGAACCTGTATCACATAATATATGGCACTATAGAGATAAAATGTATTTAAGATTTATAATGAATGAAAATTATACATTTAATCTTTTGAGAGTAATGATGTACAATAGTGATTTCAAAGGATTTTACATGAAATAAGAAATCACTAATGTAGAAAGAAGTTTGATTTTGTTTTTTAATATGAATGAGTTTTTGATAAAACATTGATCACTTAGGGTAAAGTCTAAGTAATTCTCATTCATGTCAAAAGCTTACAAATATCTGCAACATAATGTTAACAACATATCATTGACCGATACTTGTCAAGTACTTTAGATACTAATTGTTATGTTGCATAAAATTTAAAATAAAATAAAATAAAAATAAAATAAAATAATACAATACAGATAATAATAATAAAAACAAATATCAATGAATTAAATACCAAATATCTATCAACAAGATATCAGCATTTAATTTCATATATCATACAATATTTACAATTACTGAAAATACAAATAAAAATTTATATAAATATTGCAAAAATATAGAAACTATTTACAAGTTCAAGATAACATTACCAGCTTGCAAACAGCCATATCCCTCGGATAAACCTTTGCTGTTATCTCCAAAGCTAACCATGGGGCCAGCTTTCTCAACCACATTTGATAGCAGGGCTCTATCTCCGGTCATATGTCTTAATGATCCACTGTCAAGAATCCATACTACCGGTTATACCTGTTTAATGTCCTGCACTACAAATGGATTAGACCTTCTTCGGAACCCAAACTTGGTTGGGCCCGGCATACTTGTAGAATTGTCCTTTGTCAGGCAAAACAACATTTTTAATTTTAATTGTCTCAACTTTCTCAATGACTGAACATTTGACCTTGTAAACAGTCTTAACAAATTTCTGTTTAAGCTTAGGCACAAATGTCTCCTTTCTAGCCTTAGAAGGACTGGCAGTCTTAGACCTATCATGCTTCTTGTTATTCACATGCTGACGAGGAGTTGTCTTATCATTAGAAACATGCTTACCATTAAAATAAGCATACATCATATTAAAAGCACAAGACATACAATTAGAAACACCACATGCTTTATGAGAGTGATTAACAGCAGGCAATTTATGCATGGTAGCCATGGCATTTTTGTTATCCAACTCATGTGTGTCTGAGTTAGTCTCAGTTGCTTTCACAACTTTGACTGGAACTTTCGACACACTTGACTTGGAAACAACCTTCTCATTAGCAAGATCTTCAGCACGTATTTCTTCTTGAATAACAGAAGAGGTCGCATCAAATGGTTCAGCAATTGATGGTTTATAGAGGGGTTCATCAACACCCTTAAGCACATGTGGTACTTCCCTCCCTTTAGCACAGACACGAGGAGGGGAGTTTATGCCTAATTCTCCAATAGCAACATTGTAATCATAACCTATTCCAGATGTTTGATTAACAGATTGCTTACTGTAGAACTCTTTAGCCTTCGAACAAGAATTGAAGTAGGCTCTAACCTTAGTCTCAAGACCGGTGATCTTGTCTTTGAGAATAGTTTCGAGTTTTCTATAACAATCAACTCTATTCTCTAGAAAAGATACTTGTTCTTTTAATTTATCTTGATTAATGTGCACAAGTCTTAATTCATTGACCTCTTTCTCAAGGTCTGTGATCTGTAAACTTAACAGTTCATTATCACGACGTGCACAATCTAAGTTACCTCTTAGATGATAAACCATTTCAGCATCAGAAAGTTTTACCTCTATTCTTGACGATGAAGCTTTTCCATCAATAGCCATAAGAGCAAGATTTCCTTCATCTTCATCTTCACTGTCAGTATCATCCCAGCTTCTTCCCTTTGCCAGATAAGCCCTTTCAGAGTTCTTTCTTACTTGCTTTGGCTTCCTACATTCCGTGGCAAAGTGTCCCAACTCATTGCAGTTATAGCATCTAATGGTGCTCCGATCAACCATCCCTGTTTTGTATCCACCACTGCTGGTGTTAGAGGATGAAGATCCACCTTTCTGGAATTTGTTGTAGTTGGACTTGTACTTAAGCTTGGGATTCCTCTTGAATCTTGTAACGACCGAGGAATTACGCTTGTATTATATTATAATAATAATAATTATGAGTATTATTATGTGATTAAATGTGTTAAGTCGTTGAACCCTAACTGCTATGTGTTATGTGTTGGTTGTTTTGATCCAAACGTGTTTTGGATATTTATTGAGCGTTCTATCGTCAGTTATATATATTATATCAAAACCTGTACAGCTCAAAACTATGTTTTAAAAGCCTGTATTTCAAACAAAATCATTGGCCCTATTTTGCCAAAAATGCCCTATACCGTATCGCTATTCTGAACCCCTAGACGTTTTACAAATTGACCTTTTTCGCGAAAAACGACTTTTCCGGACCCCTTCGGGTACCAAAAACCCCACAAAAATCACATTTTTATTTTTATATGATTATGAAATTATCATATATCATTTTTCTTTGTATTTTTGTATTTTTCACAATTTTTGGGAATTTTTAGTATTTATTGGATATTTAAAAATTCATTATTAATACCCAAAAATTATAAAAATTGGGGCCAAATATTTTTATTAGGAGTGTAATTAGACCCTTAATTTTTCTTAGGGGTATTATTTTCATAAATATAAATACCTGAATTACTATTAATTAAATCAGTTAATTATAATTAAAAATCAGAAAATAAAAATAAAAAGAAAAAGGAATTAGGATTAGGGTTTCTGTGAAGAACAGGGCAGCATAATCAAAGGCGATTTTGATCGTGATTCCGGAGTCCAAATCGAGAGTGTGAGTATTCGTTTTGAAGCTTATGATCTGTAGTTTTCAATTATGTGATTCTTTTTAACGTTTGATTGATCGAATTGAAAGTTGTTATTTTCGGGTTTTAATCGCGAATTCGGGTTTGATTTTCTGTGTGTTGTTTGATGTTTTGGTTGTTAGAGTCGTTTAGATCGTTGATTTTGGAGTCGATTGACACCAGTTTCGTCAAATTTGGTTAACGTTTGGAGGAACTCGGTTTTCCGATGAAGTTCATCGGAGAACTTCGACTTGTGGTCGGAGATGGCGGAGGGGGGATTCTCTGATGGTGGTGACGCTGTGGGGCGACGGCTGAAACTCTAGGGAATCGAACGGAGTCAAAAAGGAGGAGAAACGATGATCAGGAGGCTCGTTTTTCGCCTCGCCGGAACCCGTCGCCGTCGCCGGATTCTGGGACGGTGACGGCTGTTCTTCGTGACCCGATAACCCGAGGTCGACCCGGTTTGCAACCCGGAAACGACCCGGGTTTGATCCCCAAAACCTGAAACCAATTCCCTGAATTGTGTTTTTGATTTATTAATTATTTATTTATATTTTAGTAAATCAAAATCAGATTTTAAAAATTCTAATAATTAATTAAAAATTAGTTTTAAATTCTGAAAAATAGTATTATTAATTTCTAAATTATTTTATTAATTTATAAATTCGAATTTAATTATTTAATTAATTATTTAATTATTTATCTAATTATTTATTAGTTATCTAATTAATTAATAATTAGGTAATTAATTAATAATTAGGTAATTAATTAAGAAATAAGGATTAAAAATAATTAAATAATATGATTAATAATTCGATAATTAGTTATTATTACGAGTAATGATTCGATAATGAGAATTATTATTCGAGCGATAGTTATTCGAATAATATTGTAGTGATTATTTGTATCGTATAATTAAATACCGATAATTAATTGATTAACGAATCGTATAAGTTTCAGTAATAATGTAATAAGTTCGATAATTATATGAGGATGGCGAGTAGCTCGTATTTATACGAGTAAGTAATCGTTGAGTTAGATTATAATTCGAGCACATAGTAGATATTCGATAAATAGCGTATCTGTTAATAGAATCGATCGATTATTTGTAAATAATCGATCTAATCGAATAAATATCGATACGTTATAAATATTATAATAAATTGTGATTAATCCTGATAATTAGAGATTTATTATTTTAGATTATTCAATAAGCAATTATTAATTATTTATTAGTTATTTATTTATTCAATATTTAAAAAGTGATTAATTATTTCGATAATTAATCACATAATTTTCAATAAACCGTAACTTCTTCATTTTAACTCCAAAAATTATAAAAAAAATTATTTTTGACTTTGATTTTTATTAAATAATTATTTAAAAATTATTTTAGGATTTAAAAGGTTGTAATAATTATCTATGTTGAATAATAAATTGAATTATCAGTGTTTAATTCATAACAATTCAACCGTTAGTCCGATTTAAGTGAAACGAAGACCTCTAGACTCAGAAAAATGAGACGAATCCAATAAAAATAGTTGTAAGTTATAATTTATTCTGAAAAAGAGTGGTTTGGTGATAACTGATAGTTCGTAGGTCCTAGTAGGGATATCATTGAGCCGAATAAATCCCGAAAAATTATAATAAAATCAGATAAGACTAGTAATGCAGGTATAAGCCCAGAATTGATTCTAAAAATAATTATAAATCTAGAAATTAATTGTGTGCTTTACGTGTTACGTGTTATATGTGATTATGTGCATAAA